>NW_027280280.1:0-225662 GCF_046629955.1 Centroberyx affinis
AATGTTTTAGCTGAAGCCAAAAATGGAGAGAGTTCTTAGTACAATCTGGTTTAGCTTGAGAATTCAGACTCCTCAGACTCTTTTTGTGTCTTGTTGGTACAAGACTAAGTGACTGACCTTTGGAAAATGATGCTTCTCCCCTTTGCAATTGGCTGACTTCAGGATTACACTATCACACACCAACTCTAAACCAGACCATAAAATGGAAATTGCTCTTGACTGTCATTTAAAAAAACAAAACAAACACAGCTTGCCCTTCCTTGTTTTAGGCAAGGAAGATGGTTTAATCAAAGGTCAGGATGATGTTTCCTGTAAAGAGTGGGTGAAAAAGCCACAACGCAGCCTGGTGCCCTGTTGAAGAAATCCCTTTTGCCATTCGCAGGTCCCAAGCAATCCCTATGCTGCACTGGCTCGGCCGCAAAGGGACTGACAGACAAGCCCGGCCTGTCTGTGGGTCCTCCCGCCGGCCGGAGGTCCACCTGTCTGCTGTAACCTGCCTTGTGAATAGATTGAGGGCTTCAGACTTCACAAGCTCGAACAGGAGTTCATGTTTTCGCTACTATGGTCT
Source organism: Centroberyx affinis (assembly GCF_046629955.1). Lineage (NCBI taxonomy): Eukaryota > Metazoa > Chordata > Actinopteri > Beryciformes > Berycidae > Centroberyx > Centroberyx affinis. Next base: position 569 of record NW_027280280.1, read on the forward strand.
CACTCTTCACACAGCAAATTGTTAACAATATATCTGGATGTCATTATTGTTTGCGACATAATAAAAGAAAACTCTGCAGCTTTGTTGTCCTTGTCATTTGTTTGGGGTTGTTTAGATGGGTGGTTTATTTATGCAGTAGTGTGTATTTGGCCACGCGGCATTATAGTCTTGACAAGCTACAGTACATAATAGTGATTTATAGTTTTGAACATGGGTGTAATAGATGTGAATTAACTGTTTATAGACACACCCTGAGGTTAACCTTGGAGACAAACGAGACGCAGAATATGGTTGTTTACACGACAACGACGGCGCTTGATGTCGACGTCAACTCGTTTCGGCGCACAGGTCTGACGTCACGCATATATCGGAAGAGACTGCGAAAAGTAAAACGTTAGAACAACGTGAAGTCTTCTCCTTCTCTGTGTATGAGTCTAATAAAGTCAGCGACAGCCACCAGTATTAAAAGCTTCATTCACCACAAGAAAATATCTCTTAAAAGGTAGGCAGACGCATCTGTTAGCATTAGCTTCTGCTAGCCAGCTGCTCCTATAAGTTGAGGTTGAGAATCAGTAGTTTTTGATCCATATCAAATCTGATGAAATATCGTGACAAAGCATAGTGATTAAGAGACAGTCTGTGTAAATTATGTATCTGAAATTGTAGCTTAGGCAGAATTTAGCAGCAATTCACTATATAAACAGCAGTACCAGAAGCAAATGCACACGTTGGCAGACAACGTGTCGATAATGTGCAGATTTCCACCGTTAGCTGGTACAACTTCCCCTTCAGCTCTATCAGTTTGTTGTGATAACGTTTGCATTTCATAGACCAATATTTGGTATGTGTCTGTGCCTGTTTCTCCGAGCTTGTTCATACTCATGATTTCCCAAATGATTCCCCCACTCAAGGCAGGAAACATGGCTCTGAACAAATCCATGCATCCCCGGAACCGATACAAAGACAAGCCGCCGGACTTTGCCTACTTGGCGTCCAAGTATCCAGACTTCCAGCAGCACGTGCACACCAGCCTCACCGGCCGACCTGTGTGAGTACATGAGACTGCACAGAGTGGGTGTAACTTTGTGTGTTTCATATTAGTCACTAAGATTGCACCAATATAATACACAATGTTGCAAGCAGTGATTTTACAGTTCAGTTAATGACAAGCTGCTGCTCAAGTTCACCAGATATGACATGGTACTGTTGCTGAAGTCATGAATTGTAGTGTGGTTGACTGGAAAATGTACATGTTTATTGAAAGTAGTGTAGTGACACTCTGTGTTGTCTTTTTTGGATGAGCCTAACCCTAACCAACAAACAAAAGAGGCAGTTATTTTAATTTAACATAGCTGTGAAAAACTTCAAAGTTGACAGTGTGCACTTTCACCTCATAATCACTGACTATTATTTCACATCTAAAGTAATATGAATATGGAAACATCAAACAATATGTTGTTTTCCCCAATACTGTTGCTCAATGTACGTTTGCCATTGAAATGACCTGTCTATTATATCCAAGAATGTGTTTATGCCTTCAGGTTTTCCTCTTGTGCTCCACAGTGGAGAGTCATGCCTTTGGTGTTTTTTGAAATGCAGTGTAGCTGATACATAATTAAGTGACCATGAAATGACCAGGTGTGTTGCCAAGCATCCAAAAAACAGAAATGGCCTTTTGGATCTCTCAAATATAGAGGCAGACAGACACCGAAGAGAACTCTCTGCTATGAGTCTGGATGCTGATTGGTTTTCTATATCTTGTAAACTGTGTAAATCTGAAATGGACTCGCACACTGGTGTGGATCCTGCAGGTGCAGGGTGATGTCTGGGCCCGCAACAGGGAGGAGCATCAAGAGCCGTCTAAACACAAAACAGGCCTCCTGGCAAGATGTGAATTACTGACTAATGTAGTTCATGAAGTGTCTGCACTCTCATGCTGAGCTTCCTGAAAGGAAAGTGTCTTTATGCATGCCAATCTTGAGTTATGTTTCATGGTCATAGTTTGTTGTCATTGCATCAACATAGAATTTTGATAATCAAACTTCATGGCAAAATTACATTGAATAAATGTAATTTATTATGTACAACACAGAAGATCTTTTGCAGATATTTAATCAAGCAGTGTACACAAACACCCTCTCACCAGCATGCCAACCTAACTCTTAAGCCCTCAGGTACATATGTGCGCACACACACAGAGCCTTCACCATCGTTATTCATATCCCACTTGACTCAATTGCCATCTTTCCTGCTCGTTCAGCTTTCAGCAACAGCAGGAGGACAAATGATTAATGCATGCACTATCAACAGAGTTGTGGTTCTTTCCCTTCTCCACTCATCCTGTCTGCCTACATGTTTGTTGGTCTCTTGCTTTATGAGACTGACTACTAAATCTAACCCCCAATATTCCAGATATTGCACGGTGACCAAAGATTGCCAGGCAAATTACCCTTTGTTTCACTCCGTACTCAAACCAGACATCACAAATTGACCCAGGGTTGTACTTGGACTGTAACACTACCAATGTCCTTCTCACCAACATACTGCTGAGAAGTCATCTTGTGAGAAAGTCCAGGCAGGAGAACAAAGGAAAAATGTGTCTGGAGGGATTAGTGGTGTTGACGTCAACCATTGCAAGCTCATGATTGCTACTGTGAGGGTTTTTGTGAAGCACGATGAAGCATAGTAGATGGTGTCTCTCTCTTTTTACTCTCTGTTTCCATCCATTCCTCCTTTTTATGTCTCCTTTCCTCTGCATGCACCACCTCTGTTATCATTGTGTGGCACTGGAGGCTGTGTTGTGGCTGCAGGATATAAAGTGTCCTGTGTAGTTGATAGCCTCTCCCTTTGATTTCAGCTGCCAGCCCCTTCACTCCTCTCCAGTTTGACACATGCATATGCATTGACTGTGTAAATATGAATAACACCTGCTCGTTCAAATAAATAAACAGAACAGGTGAATCCAAGTGAAAGCTTTTATTTCCACTTGATTTCCAGCTAACAAACTGATTCAGTCATGAAAGGGAGATGTAGAGAAATTGCAGGAGACGAGGAAGAGAAGGATTTTTAATCCTGAGATTTCTATTGACAACTGTCTTTTCACACGTTCAGTCAGAAAATAACAACTACATCCAATAATCAAAATTTAATACAAAGAAAATAGTGAATAGGCTCACAATTTTAAATTTTTTGCCATCACATATTTTGAATTCTTTAGCAATAATAGCAAAACTGCTGTAATAATATCCAGTGAGGAGACGGTGAAGTCAGATGTGATCTGATCTTGAAATGTCTTATTGATATGTAAATTTGGTCTCAAACTACTTTTTTGCTGAACTGAGTCTTGTAAAATTGCATCACTGTATTTTGCTGTTGTGCAACCCACGCCTATTTGCTGCAACTTCTGTTTCCATGCAATTTACCAATTAACCACAGTTGTATTTTAAGTAGTCATTATAGCCATAACATTTTTGTCATTATTTTAATCAATACAAAGTTCTCCACAATCAAACCCGACTCCCAGTGAACGTGTGCATTGACAGTTTTTGTGGGACGTTGTATTTTGAAAATTGTTTGCACTCTGCAGCTTGAAACATTGCATTTGTGGGTTTGGGTTTGTCCTGGCAGAGTCAGTTGTTGGGTTAGAGGGTTTTTTATCTACCAGGACCAGGACTCTTGCCTCCCCCTTCCTTCCCTTGTCAGGTGAAACGGGCACCAAGTTGACGCGGCGAGGAAATAACTTTGTGATATGCAGATGAATGCAGACAGCGTATCGCTAGTGAGCGTGAACATCTGTGTGCCGCTGTGAACATATTGGTGTGGGCTGATCTTTTGCGGTTGTGCGGTGGCCAGTCAGTCGTCTTTTTGGCAACCAGGCGTGAATGTGTGGGCTCGCTGTAAAACTGAACTTGATGTCCATCTGTGACAGGTCTTAATTATAGAGCTTCATTATGTGGCATCTTTCTGTCTCTTACTCACTGACAGACAGACCAACAGGCAGACAGATGACAAGCAGCCTGTCAGTGTTTGGGCTAGATACTTAGCATGGGAATAGGAATTAGCCAATTAGGTAATTTCCCTCTTTTAAAGGATAAGGCTGGTGTTTTTTAATGCATTGCTTACATCCTATGAAAATAACAAAATCAGCAATGATTTTGTTTTGCCAACAAGTCTCGTCCATGTAGCCGGTGCCCAATGAAGCCATGTCCCAGCAGAACTCCATTGTATTAAAAAAACAATTAAAAACACGTCAAAGAGCCATGCCGTTGCTCTGGGCAGCATATTTCATCATCGCGATGCACCGAACCAGCCGACTTTTTCCTCAAACAACTTAATAAGCTGGCTGTAAACATGTTTGCAATCTCAGGAAAGTAGTTCCGTAGCACCGAAAATTGTCCCCGGCGTAATGAAGAATTTGTTCCCATTTGAATTTGATTTGGTAATAACTACAACAGCCTGACTTTTCGTGGTAACAGTTAGCGATTTTTTAAATTGAAACTATGTCTTTTTGAGTTGTATTTCAAGGTTTTTAGCTTACAATTGGAGCCGGGTTGACGGCTAAAAAGGGAATGTGGGAAGTCAGAAAGTAACGGGAGTAGAGCAAATGCATTGTTGATTTTGTTATTTTCATAGGATTTGTTGACGGTAAGCAATGCATTAAAAAACACCAGCCTTATCCTTTAACTATATGTGTCATTTTTTAGACAGCAGAAAAAAATGTGAAAATACACACAGGTCACTAGTGGTAAAGCAGGCTGCATGCTCTTGTTGTGTATCTGCTCAGCAACATGCCAGTTCACGGTTTCCTTACTCAGCACATTGTACTATGATAAGACCCACTATTCACTCAAGACGGGTGAACAGGCGGGAGAGAGTCGCCAGCCCAGACTGCTTCCCTAAAACTTCAATGGAGGTCCAAGATTAGTCACTTTGTGGTGTGGTATCTGCTCCGGCTGGCAGAGATTTGGCGCTCTCTCTCTCTCCTTGCCAGTGAGTCTCCCTCCCTCCTTTCCTCCCAGTCTGTCATTCCGTTAGTGGGGGGATTAGCGTGGTTTTGTATTTCCGGATTAATTCATCTACTGGGTTTTTAGTATTTAAGCAGTCACTTAGAGGATGTGAGTAATCTCGGGGAGACACCCGCTCAATCCTCGGGGGAGATACGTCTCCCCTCATTTTGGGACCCTCACTGGAGAAGACTGATAGCGATGGGTAGAGGCAGGGAACACAAACCAGAGGCAGCAGGGCAAGAGGATGTGATTGGAATTAAAGTGGAAGTAAGGAACAGTTATTCCCCTAAACAGACCGAATGTTGGCTTGTTGCAGTCATACTTTTTTTTTTAAGGGGGGGAGGGGGATCAGGCAGATAGAAGGATGGGATGAGGAAGTATGAATGGGTATTAAAAATGCAACAGCCTGGGTGACATTTAATTTGGAAGTCATATTTTTCATGGACTGGGAGACGATCGTCTGTGGAAGGCTTTTCACTTCCGTAATTAATGGAATGTTAAATTTTCACACTAGGTTCCTCGAGAGAGATATATTATTAAACATGTTCTTAGCAATAGAGAAGAGGGGAAAGAATAATTATGACCCCTGGTAGGGCGATGCCCTCGTGTACGCCACGTTTTATATTGATAAATGTAAACCTGCAACGTTCAGCCGCAGCTCCTCTCCAAATCCCACTGGAAAGCTAAGCAGAGCCATTACCATACATCTGTCCCTTCACTATCTGATGGAGAAGATGACAGGGAAAGTCTTGGCCCTAGGTAGGACATCGCCTTTACATATTTCACTTTTTAATACCATCGCTGTGAAGGAGCCATTGTCAGCTGTGTGGTTTCTCCAAAGCCCCCTTGGTAGCTAGGTAGAACCTCACTGTACCCCACCTGATTTATCTGAAAACCAATTAAATTGGAATTATAATTTGGGTCGTGTTGGGGCTGGCCACAGGGTTTCTGGTAAGCAGCTCCAATCAGCTTTCTTGTGCTGACATGAACTGATCTGATTATAAGAACGTATGTGATTTGGTTAATTTGATGTTGGCAGATGAGTAAACTTCAAACAGCCTGACCTCCCTGATGAGTTGATATTATCATCCTAGATTAAAGTATTCCTGCCACCCGCCGTCACTAAACTAAAAATGACAATGCACAGTACAATAATGTGAGCTGCACAATTATTAAATTCTATTGACATATCGGCAATATTGAAACATTTCATTTCATTTAGATCATTTAACCTAAAAAACTTAAATCTAAAAAGGGCAATGAAATAATTTTGTTCCTCAGATCATGAAGCCTAAAAGTGATTAGTAATTCTGATCATAATAATAATAAAAAATCATCTGGATTATAATTTCAGCCATAACTGTGCAGTCCTGCAGTTAGGTGCACATCTGTTTGTTATGGGAATCCTAATTGGCTCCCATCTCAGCATCAGCGTATTTGCTGAATTGCAAAATAACTCAAATGTGTGAAGCACAGAGACAAATAACCAGATTGGCGTTAAATCCACATATAGTTTTAAGCGACGCTCTCATCACTCCTCTTCTGAGCAGTCAGAATGTGTTGAGACAGACGTAACGTGGGAGAAGAAGTTGCTGCTAATCAGCACAAAATTTTACCCAGCACATTCAGAATAAAGTAGGTGTGCCTTGAAGGTCACCTCTCTGCAGAGAGAGACAGAAAGTGTGTGTGTGTGTGTGTGTGTGTGTGCTTTCATGCTGATCATGTAGTGTGCCAGCGGGGCGGTGGAGGTGAGAGTGGGCTGTGGTCTCCTGTCTTTCTCAGCAGGAAGCTTCCCTCCGGATTAACTAGCTGCTCTTGTTCATCTATTTGAACCTGAACCCAGGACTGTTCTGCTGCTCAGCACTTTCACCTTGTTTTTTTGTTTCCTCTCCTGCATCATGAACCGGTTCTTGTCCTCCACACCTCTCTTGTTCACCCTTTCCTTTGCTGATATGGCCCCCTCCACACACACACACACAATATACATATTTTCACCACATCTCTCCTCCTTTCTCTCTCATCTCTTTGTTCCTCTCTGTATATCACCCCTCTGCCAGGTTTAGGGTCCACAGGTAGAATGAACCTCCTGTGTAATTGTCCGCTGTCTTCTCCATGACTCACAATACACACCTCCCTCTGCTCCTTCTTACCTGGTCCGGTGGTGATAGATTCAAGTTCTTTACAGAAAATTACTAGGAATAGTGTTTTGCTTTATACGCCTAATAACTGCAGTAATATGCTTCCCATTCAGATTCCTTTTGTCTTTACCGTTGTCTTAACATAGGTATGCTTTTGCCAAATCACAACTTTCTGACACTGGTTTGTCCCATCCCGAATGCCGTCAGCCACAGTAATGGCGTACCCACGTGTCGACGCACCTACGCAGAGGCAGAAACGTAAATCCCGGGCACGCTCACGCTCTATCTGGCATCAGCCATTGCTCCAGCGTGGCCGGATTTGCGTGCTCTCCTCATCTGTGCAGTAGGTGGGGTTGCTATGGAGACGCAGCATTTGCAGTGCCGCTGATGGGAGTGATTGGTCTGCATTGCACACACACACCGGCATACACACATATACACACACACACACACACACACTCATCAAGGGGCTAAAAATAGAGGCCTGGCATGCCCACTCTGAACGGCCTCACTCTCTGTATATTGATCCTTATCCAGCGACGCCTCGGAGGAGAAATGGAATAGAGGGCAGAATATTTTTTAAAAATCTGACAGATGAGAGAAGCATGCCGTCATTTGGAAAGGAAGCGCTTTATGCTGATACATCACTTTTCCCTCATTAGCTTAATTCATCCTAACCTTTGCCAATTTTTAATCTTTAAATGTCTTTACTGGTTCGTCTTTTGAAGATGTGCAGTGCGTCCCCGAAGCAGCCAGGTGTTCGTGTTTCTCCTGGCACGAAAGCTCACAGCAACAGTTGATTAAACTGGACCATTAACCTAATATGATCGTTAGTTGTACTAGGGACACTTGGTGAGCGCTTCTCATTTGTATCCATCCCACACCTGACTGGTGGAGAGTCATTTATCTTTGTTATCACTCCTGAATGAAGATGCAGACAGGATTTGGGGATTAGACCATAGTGAACAGAGTCTTGGTCACAAAGTCTGAGGCAGGTTTTTCCCCCATTTTGCAATCAATCTTTCTTATGAAATGCAACTGAGATGAGAAGGGATTCCCCCTGATACAAATCTAGTTGTTGGAGTCATGTTGGTGAAGTTTGGTCATCAGACAGACCTGGAAGAAGGAACAAGATCAATACATTGTTTTGCAACAGCACTCAAAGTAAAATAATCTACACAAAATACACCATAATGACAAAGTGAAAACAGATTTTTTGTGGTTTTATTTGCTAATTTTGAAGGCACTGGATCTCAGAGTCATAGCTTCATCTTCATCAGCAGTAGTCCTTCTTGTCTTCACAATAGAGAGAATATGCTCACACCAAACTTCTAAGGTGCCAGACGCTCCCGTCACCGGGAAGTGTCTAATTACATCTGCCGAGGTGCGAATGCGCTCACAGAAGCTTTAATTATACCTATCTCGCCCACTCACTTAGTCTCCCCTACCCATGCCTGCTTTGGTGACAGCTGAAATCATTAAACATGTCGAGAGGAGAGGGTGGGAGAGCTGGATGTGTGCGACTGGGAATTGGGGAATAAGTGGGAGGTCTAGTAATGTCGAAAATGTGAATTTCAATTTCATTAGCAAGGGATGGGCTGCTTATCTCACTATTGTTCTTCATCACAGTGTGTGTCTGTGAGGAGAAGTAATGGAGGGCAATGCAGAGAGCTACCAGGCTGGAGTAGCAGGGGGTTAATGGAGTTCTGTGTTCAGAGGAGTCTGGTAAAGTGCTGTCAGTGACAGGCGGCCTCATTGGTAAAGCAAGAGAACAAAATTGAAATCATTACTAATTCTTAATCATCATCAGATACATTTTTGGTTAGAGGTAATATGTTTTCAATTTTAAGTGTAATATCCCTGCCTTTCTTAGCCCAAAGAATGCTCTAGGATAACAAAATGCTGGAGTGTTGTTGTTGAGTGTGGTGTGATGGACTCAAGCGGCCATATTTGGTTTTCTTCTAGAGTGAATTTCAAAGAGCCGGAGGCGGTGCGTGCGCTGACCTGCACCCTGCTGAAGGAGGACTTTGGTTTAACCATCGAGATCCCTCTGGAGCGCCTCATACCCACCGTCCCCCTGCGCCTCAACTACATCCACTGGGTGGAGGACCTGATAGATGGCCAGGGCCAGCCACGCAAGGGCATTGACATTGGTAGCGTCATGTGACCATCTTTCTATTCATGTCACACCACTCATGTCATTAGCTGTGTGTATTATCACTTTCCTCACATCTGGGCTTTGGCGTCACAAATGAATCAAGGTGACATATAATTACCCAATTACTCATTCCTGCCGTTTAGCTTAGAAATTTCCTGAAGTCGTTTTCAGTCCAGCCCACAGTGATTTACTCCATAATTGTATGCTTACAATTATAGTCAATAGCTAAATGAAGTTCAATACAAACATTTGTAATGAATGTTAAAGGTGTTCAATTAGTAATCATGTTTATGTGGACATAGGGGGATTCCTCTAGATTATCTTGGAGCAAAGCTCATCTCTGTGCGTCTGGCTCAGGTCTGTCCCACTTCCCCAGAGAAACTGGCTGCCAGTGGCACAGATCGGCAAAGAGCGAACGCCTGTTGGCGCTTCCAGCTGGTACACACCAGCCCATCCATTTCCTGTGTACCTAGCACTTATCAGCCAAATCCCCATCCACATGTCACAGCTTGTTTGCTGCTCTATCCATCAGAAATACAACTGTCTCGTATTGTGATTGTGTGTGTGTGTGTCTCCATAGCTCCTTAGAGCGTTGGGTCACTGACTGGTGACCCCGACCCATTCTGTAAGCAGATTGGAGCTGTCTGCTCCCTGATGGATCGCCACTGGGCATATAATTTCCCCCCGTCTTTAGCTCCACTCCCCAGTGGACGTCTCTCTAAGCCTGGATAGACTATATAATGTAGGGCTTGGTCTTTGTTAGGCCTGAATGATTTGATAATAGTTGCTGGAATTGTATTTTAGTATCCATTACACCCAATAAGCGAAAAAGAATGCATTAGATGCTCATTATTTCAATTACACAGTCATTTACTTAAAATAGCTTCACAGCATATTTGCATATCGTTCACTGAAAATCATACCCATTCATCATCCTAAAGCATACACACATTTTTGTTGAGCTGCCAAAACGTGTGTGTTTATGTGTGTTTGTTTTTCCCAGGCACTGGAGCGTCTTGTATCTACCCCTTGCTGGGAGCCACTATGAATGGCTGGTACTTCCTTGCCACAGAGGTAGATGACATCTGCTTTGACTACGCTACGAAAAACGTGGAGCAGAACAACCTCTCTGACCTCATTAAAGGTGCGTGTAGTCCACTCACCACTCAACCAATATATTTTAAGAAATTAGCTCACTCTCTTAAAACGGCAGTTTTTCAGTACAGTACTATGACATCTCTCTTTTTCCAACCCATGTTTGTTTATATACAGTATGTTGTCATAGACTAATATCCTCAGCTTGCCTGCCTTGGCCTTATTTCTTAATTTTAATTATCCCAAGATCTCTGTCTTTTGATTAACTGAAACAACTTACAAATCCTAGTCTTGTCTGGCGCTTAGTTTTCTGTGTTCTGTGCATTTTCCCAGTTGTCAAAGTTCCCCAGAAGACCTTACTGATGGACGCCTTGAAAGAAGAGACAGCCATTGTGTATGACTTCTGTATGTGCAACCCTCCTTTTTTTGCCAACCAGCTAGAGGCTAAGGTATGATTGTCTTACCCTGAATATTAGTTTTCATTGGTGTTCTGTCTGAATCTTGAGAACATTTGAATTCAAAAGGTTCAAAAGGTCTTTGTGCATCTGCATTTGGCTCCTAAACGGCATTTGTTCGCTGGTTAGAGCAACCCCAACAAAATGCAGTAAAATATTGTAATCAGCTTCCAATAGGATTTTATCTCAACCTCTGTATCTTTTTCCTCTCTCCAGGGTGTGAATTCGAGGAACTCACGGCGACCTCCTCCCAGTTCAGTAAATACAGGCGGAGTGACAGAGATCATGGCAGAGGGCGGTGAACTGGAGTTTGTCAAGAGGATCATTCATGACAGCCTGCAGCTCAAGAGACGCCTCCGGTGAGGAATAGGGCTTGACTCGGACCTGATTTTTTTTTTTACCCAAACCCATTCCAGGGGGTGTAGCTTTTTGTGAAACCAAACCTAGCCTGAAGCTTGAATCTGAGCCTGAACCAAAACTAAATGAGAAATTCATCCCTAAGTGAGGATTCATCTTCAGAAATGGTAAGCATTTAGGATTACACAGCTTCACATGAAACGGCCTTTGCACAGGCAGATGGTGGCAAAAAGCATTGCAGTTTTGTCCTTTTGGAGAGTCTTTGATCAATTTAAGAAGAGGTTTAGATGGGAGATGAGAGCACCAGTGATGGGGAGACACCAAGAGGGGAAAGGGGCAGATGGGATGCAGTGCAGCGATGGAGCTGTCACCCAGAGTTGGTTTAATGATTTGGCACACACTCACCCTGTGCAGTATCCAGGTGCCCACAGGGAACAGCTGTGTTTGGGTGGCTGGGGTGTCTCCAAACCCGTCACTGTACCCCCTCCCCCCCGTTACCAGGCCTGTCACTGGCGCAGCAGAGTGAGACACGGATGCAGGGAGGAACGGAGAGGTGCTATTAAAGCTGAGACATGCCACACCTGCATGCCCCCCTAGAGGGAGTGTAGTGTGTGTGTGTGTATGTGCAGAATTATGATTACTCTGCACAAGAGTGTCTGTGTGCTGTATGCAGTGCTGTGTGTTTGCATACGCTCCAATGGAAAGATGAGTGGCCCTCAGAGGGGCTCCGTTTGCCTGCATGTTAACACCTGTGTGCTCTTGTGTAGCCGTGCGTTGCACTTCTCTGTCGAGGAGAGGCTGCCACCGAGAGACAACCCCTGGTCTCCCTCTCTTCCGCTCCTCTTCTTCTTATCTCCTCGGCTGTCTCTTCCCCTGCCGTGTCAGGTTTGGAGTTTGGGCCAAGCCAGCCGGAGCCGGCTGTCACTCCCAAAAGCATGCTGGGACACCAGAGCCACCAGGTGTCCATGGAAACCCAGCCAGCTTTTCTGATTGGTCCTTTGAGACACCCCACCCCCCCGCCCAGCTCTTCTTTCCAACAACACTAAACTGTAATTACTGCCAGATGGGGGCGAGCCACCTTGGTTACCAATATAACACACACATACGCGCACACACACACACACACATAGACACACACGTCACAGTGCCCAAAACCACAGTTAGGAGAAGTAGATGATACTGCCTATTCAACTTGCTAAGTGTTCACTGCCATTGATATGAAAATTACCATCTCTGGTGATAAGATTGTAATGATACGTCTGTGCTTCAGAAGGCCTCGTGAAGAGAGAAGCATTAATACGGTTGGGATCTTAATCCAGCTGCACGCTTTGGGACTTCTGAAAGGGCCTTGTTGGAAGAGGGAAGCCAGGAAGCTGTCATGGGCGTTAACACGCATTTTGAGTCTTCCCCCCTCTCCTTGGGAAACATCTGTGGATATTAGAGCTGTTTAATATTTCATTGTGTCACCTGAGGCGGATGCTGTGCCCCCCCAGCCCTTCACCCCTCCGGGCGCTTCTCCAAGCATGCATCTTCATGCCTCCCTGACCCGGTTAACTCTGTGTCCTTACAATCATTCACAAGTTAAATATCAAACAGATTTAAAGAATGTAATTTGTCTAGTTGGCCGTGGCTGTAGCTTTGTATCTAAGCTAGATTTAGGGATATGGTTGTAAATACAAATATGCCTATGTACTGTGTGTGTGTATATTATCACAATTTATGTGCAATTTATGCAAGATCTTCTCTTTGCCCTGTAGTGAAATCCTTTTATGTTTTTTTAAGCTATGGCTGATACATAAAGACCATTAGCCTTACAAAATATCTAGTAAGAACTAAACACCCTGACAAGATTTGTGAAAATTGGTCAGTTTTCCTCCCAGACTGACTCCCTGATGTGTTTATCTTTCCTCCATTTTCCTTGGCCGGACTCTCTATAGGTTGCTTATTGATCAAAAACAGCCTCATCTCTTTATTGCACAGCAGAGATTATTGATTGAGCCTCCTCTGTGGGACAACTTCAAAGCAGCTTTTCCTCTGCTGTGGAGCAGACAGACCCGGTTGTTTTTCTGGCTCGCGTGTTTTACTTTAGTCTTTGTGGTCCCCCGTAAGCCCACCTCGGTTCATTTGATCTCTGTCTGGGAGTTCATGTCTGGGCCAGCAGCCTCTGACACATCCACAAAGACACACAACTGGCTAATACAGACTGTTTCTCCTGCAGGTGGTACAGCTGCATGTTGGGGAAGAAATGCAGCTTGGCACCTTTGAAGGAGGAGCTGAGAAAGCAAGGGGTGAGTAGCCAGCGCGACCCAGAACAAAGGCATGGATCCCAAACACACGCAAGCATGTACATCCACTACAATCAATAAATATTACAAAGCAGTCATAGTTTCTTGAACTCCGTTTGTGCATGCGGCAACATGCCCCAAGGGCAAGCTTCGATAATGGCTTGTTTAAACAGTGCTTTGCCTCCCATCTCCCACCAAGCTCTTTTGGGACTGTAAGTTGATGTTAGAAGGGGGGGGGGGATCTATTGAACCATAACAGATCAACCCTATCTAATATGCCAGCTAAGCAATGTCACGAACCAGTCATGAATGACCTGATTTCTATTAGTTGTGCATAACTGAATCGCATGGCATTTTGTAGCTAGCATGCATTAGCATCATTAGCCTAACTAATATCCTAGCAAATGACTCCTGACTGTTATAGGCCTCTAGTTCTACACCAGCCACTTCACCCACATGTACAAAAAAAACATGACTGAGAACAGACTGGCATCAGCAGACTTTGGTAAAACCTCTGTCAGTCATCCCAAATTGTCCATGGTCCCCCCCCAGCCTACCACCCCTCAAATCTTGCCCCCTCCAGAGGTTTTAGGGTGCTGTCACTGCTCATCAGCATGAGTGCAGCCTTGGCTATCATCCAGGGACGAGGACGTTGCCTCATTTTAAAGTGTGTGTAAAAAGAAACCTAGCCTAGTTAATATGCTAATGTTTTCTTCCCTCATTTTTGTCCGTCACTCCAGTCATCTCCTTGTCTCTCGTTGCCTTTTTAATTTAGCAAATGTTAAGCTGGGCTACTCATGAAAGCCCCCCGTCTCTCTGATACAGGGCTCTTGACCTCTGACCTTTATCTTAGTGACACTTCCCCTCCTCTTATTTACTGAAACATCCCTGGGAGAGAATTTGAAGTGGTACAAACTGTTCTGTTTTCACACGGGCTTTCGCACCATATGTGTGAATGTGTCCTTTTCACATAACATTTTTTTTTCTCACCCACGATTAGAGATGTGGAGCTCGTTGAAGCCAGCAGTCACAGTGAGAATAATGTCCGTTTACATTGTTAGTGCGCTTGCCTTAACCGTATACACACACTGAGCATGACCACTTCGCTCTTTCAAAAGTCATTGAATAGGCGTTTGACTGAGTGTGTTCTGGGGTGAAGCGTCAGAGCAAATTCTGTTTGCTTGACATCATGTGTTTATGTAGACTTATTTTGTAGCATTGTCTTAATTTTGCCAGAATCATGTGTCTGGAAAATGTAATCTTGATATTATGCTTCACTCCAGCAAGTTAACATTACTTGTTTAGCCTACCAAAAGAAAAGTTAGCAGCTAAAATATTTAAGACTACCTCAGGTAATGTTACAAGCCAGGAAGACAAATAATCTTTGCCACTTTCCTCCCTGCATTATTTTGTTTGTCAAGATCTTGAGAGATGGGTCACGTAACTTGGCAAGCCAGACACAGCCGTAGAGTGTCTTCCATCTAATATTCAAAGACAAGTGGAACTAGGATGAAAGATGAATGATTTAATGACTGGGAGAATTTGAGAACTAGATGTTTGGTTTCTGTGCCGCGACCGTCAAGCTCTTCTGCATAATAAACTTTGTCAGCTTTTGCTCATCACATTGTGGACCTGGCTTGCATCAGCACCTATCCTATCATGTGTGCCCACGATTTCTCACTTCTCATAGATAATGAATGGAGGTAAAACCTTGTGAAATAGCGTCTGGTGTGCAGCTGCCCTCAGAGTGTTTTATTTATGTCTGACTCAGTGTTTGTCGTGTGTTTTCAGGTGCCCAAAGTGACCCACACAGAGTTCTACCAGGGACGCACCATGCGCTGGGCGCTGGCCTGGAGTTTCTATGACGATGTGATCGTTCCGGTAAGCTGGTGCAGATCGGTAGTGTTGTCCGCTTAAAGATTTCCAACCATACTGCCCTCTTAGGCTCCGCAGATTGTTCTGTGGTCATTCTGGTTGCTTGGACTGCTCCCCACCTGCTGCAGGATGTTTCCCAAACCCCAAAGCCTCCTCCTCAATAATGCACTCCCTCTGTGTCCCGTTCTGTCTTCCCCCTCTCTAGCCCTGCGTCCTCCTTCCTTCCAGCCCATTCCATTAGACGCACTTATGCCGCCCTCTGGGGAGATGTTTATGTGTCTTTAATGTGCTGTAGCCAGGCAACAGTTGCCAGGGTAGGAGTGTGCGCATATGCCATGCCATCATGCTCTCCGGGCAGTGAGAGAGGGGCAATGGAGATAAAAAGAAAGCGGGGACAGAGAGAGAAATGGTAAAAATAGTAAAAAGCATCATAGAGAAAATGTTGCAGCGATGTGAGAGAGAAAGAGAGAGAGAGAACAAAGGGGGATAATGGAAATGGGCGGAGGTGGTTACCAGGTGCAAGAGGAGAGGTATGTTGAGGACTGTTGCAGTCTCTCTTTTGATGGATTCCTCTAGTCTCTGTTGCTTTTCAACATAAAAGCAGTTGAGCAGAAAGATTGGCCTACATTTTCTACTGCCGCCTCTCTCCCTCCTCCTCCTCCTCCTCCTCCTTCACTCCTGTCCACAGTTATTTACACACGGGAGCTGCTCAGCATCATTACCAGGCAGACCCCTCTAGTATGTGTGTGTGTGTGTGTGCGCACATGTTTATATGTGAGAGTTTATGTACGTGTAATTCCATGCATGGATGACCCCTAATTCTGCCTGCGTGTGTGTTCATATGGATGTATGTATGTGTGCATGGGGGTGTTCATTAATGTTACATATAACCTATAGTATATGTGACATGCATGCAACGGTGACCTACTTAACCCCTTCATAGCAGGAGAGTGGCCCTGCCCAAATCCCTCGGCAACACCTTCTCTCCTCTCCTCTCCTCTCCTCTCCTCTCCTCTCCTCTCTTCTCTCCTCTCTCCTCTCCTCTCCTGTAATTTTTTGCTTTTTCTCTCTC
Organism: Centroberyx affinis; assembly: GCF_046629955.1. Lineage (NCBI taxonomy): Eukaryota > Metazoa > Chordata > Actinopteri > Beryciformes > Berycidae > Centroberyx > Centroberyx affinis. The sequence goes on from NW_027280280.1 coordinate 17,010, forward strand.
CTCCACTCCATACATTGGTTTGTTTTAACCTATATTTAAACAGGACAAATTCTCCTTTACAAGGACAGGAAAATTCAAAAGGAAATTCAGTACACTACAACATATCTAATGAACTGATCAATATCTCTGGCATCTAATCCAGGATGTTGTCTTCAAAACAATCCTTTGTCTAAATGGCTTAATTGATTGAGCTTGATCAATTTGAAAATGAACGAAGAACATATGCAGCATTGTGTTCTACTTTTACGAGTGTGGAACAATTGAAGCTTATTTCCATTATGGCTCCTCATTACTGGGAGGGAGAGATGTGGAGGATATCGAAGGGAGAAACAGATGGAGTGGAGGGAGGCAAGAGAGAGGCAGGCAAAAAAAAAAATTACCAAACAGACAAAAGGAGAGGATAGAGACAAAGGAGAGTGAGATTAGGGTGCAGACGTAGGGTGAATAGAAATAGCAGATAGAATAGACTGCCAAAGAATGTTTCTCACAGCCCCGAGGCTTGTTGTTGTTGATGCTGATGCTGCTGCTAGTGGTCCATCGGAGCATCATGTGACTCAGACAGGGCCGCTGGCAGGAGAGGGTTAAGGAGGGTTCAAGGTTCAGGAAGGCACCAGAGATGCAGAGGCCATGTGGGGTTTGGGGGGTTGGGAGGAGAGGGGTGATCAGAGTAGGCTTTGCAGTCTATGCCTGAAGGTTTTTTTTTAGTTTTTTGTGTTTTTTTGTGTGTATGTGTGTGCGGATGCATGTAAGGGGGGAAAATACATGATTTAATGACACTTGATCTGGAAAGAGCAGCTTTTATTGGACTCAGAGGCTTTTACTGTCCCCGGTTTTCAAAATTAGGGGGGTGGTTCTCATTACCCACAGAACAGAAGAGTTGACTGTTGATGTAAAAGGCTGGTGTGTGTGTGTGTGTGTGTGTGTGTGTGTGTGTGTCAGAGAGAGAGAGAGCATGCAGTGAGAGTGGGTAAGTCAGATAAATAATGGAGTGAAAGTGCGGCAGAGTCACAGACGAGGATGTGATTCAGTGGAGAGGGCTGTACCTAAAATTGCACACGTGGGTTATGTAGGTTAGATGCCCTTTGTCTGTGAATCTATGTCTGTGTGTCTGTGCATGTTGACTGTGTTGGTGTGTGTGTGTACCAATGTATTAGTGTGAATATCTATGTCAAGGATGCTCCGTACCGTACGAACATACAGGTTTTCCTTGATGGATTTTATTGATTTCTTTTTCTTCTCCTGTGAGCCGAAGGGCTTTCAGAGCAGACAGAGAGAGAGAGAGGTGCTGAGAAACAAACAAATGAAGCAGTGTTAACAAGCTACCAGACAAGCCACCTTCCCTTGACAACCCCAGCAAACACAATTAAATATGGCAACCTCTTCTAAAGATGTATCTACACGGATCATGATTTTAACTTAAAAAAAAACCTAGTGACCAAGGCTGAAAAACCCATCTAGAATCTTTTTTTCCTCCAATAATGATGAATAAGAAGACACAGGGAAGATGAATAAAAGCTTAATTGAAACTCGACTCCTAGGTCAGCGCAGCAGCATGAAGGTCACAGTCTGCTCCTCCTCTGTGCTGTTTGTAGGTCAGTTGGCCACGCTGTCTGCAATGTCACTGTACTTTCTGACTGCAGACCCCCTGCTGCCTGCCTCTCACTGGGCCTGCGCAAACTTGCAGGTGCAGCTTCACTTACTGGCTGCTGTGGATGTGTGGGAGAAAAGCGCTGCAGAGCGGCTGCTGTGCACGGACACGGTTGGATAATGACCTTTTCCGCCATTACAGCATGACATTAGTGGGGGATCAGAAGTGAGCGGCAATGCCCAATTCACTGCAGGTCCAGGCAGAGCTGAAATGGATTGGGCTCCCTCTAGTGGCATGTGTCGAGACTCTGCCCTCTCCTGCCATCTTATGTCAATTTCTCCTTTCTCTAGGCATGCACTGATGCCACCAGTACTAATTCCAAGCATCAGCTCATATTGAGTAGTGATACATTACTTTAACTGAATAATAGACCATTAACTTGGAATCATAGATAAAAAAGGATTGACAATACATTACATTTTTGTCTTTTAGAGAGATGAAGGTAAAATCAAAGTTGCTTTGCTTTGATTTCTGACATATTGCACATGACTCTTGGTATCAAATGTACATTTTGGGGAGTTTCCTTGATAGATGGTACCCTAATTTAGCCTATTACTGGCCTGATATCACACAAGATAATAAGACAAGATGAACATTAGGTTGTTGCAGCAGCAAAGGTAATGGTATTCAGCAGGGATGAAGACAAACAGAAAATAAGCACAAAATACAATAGAAGACAAGCAATAAAAACAGTAAAATAAAAACAATACTTAAATATATGGATTAAAATAAAGTTTGACTACAGTTACTTAGAGTTGTCACTTACAGATGTTACTGGCAGTCACGATCACTGACTTGAATATGGAGTTCAAAATTTGAAATGTGATGTGTGTGTATACACTATGTACTGTATATACCAGTATCAGTACATCCTTGCATTGTTCTCAAACTTCAAATTATTGACAGTAGCATGATCACTGTCATTTGGGAGTGAAGAGAGTGAGGTAGTCATACAGACAGACAGTTGGAGATCTAAGTAGAAACATGGAGAGATGCAATTAGTGGCGCATCTGTGATTTGACGACATGGGAGTCATCATCTCCTCCAACATGTGACTCCCTGTCTTTGCCTCCATTTCTCTCACTCCATCAATCCAGATTTAGCACAGTAGTCGTCACTATTTCTTTACTTTTACAGTGAAGGAGTGATTTGTCTTCCCAGCTCTTTGTTACCCGTCTGCTTTTTTATCCCCCTCCCCCTCATGCTCCCCACATGCTCACCAGTCCTTCCAACCAGGCTTCCCATGGTAGGACAATAAGAAACCATCAGTCCTGATCTTCTCGCAGACTAATGTCCATTTAAATTTTAATGATTATGGATGGATTTGTGTTTTACCCAACAATTCATACTTTAATTGTTATTATGACTTGATGAGTAAAAATGAGATGTACTGAATACTTATTCTGATTATATGTGCTATCACGTCTGTTAGTGTGTGTTTGCCTTTGTGTGTCTGTGTTGAGTTCAGTGTAAACTCGTGAGTCTGCCATAGTTATGTTGGGAATGGGAGGCATGCAGGAGGAGCAGCATCACGACGAACAGTCATGGACACAAGTTTATCCTTGAACAGCCACAGGGCTGTGGAGCAGACGGACAGCTTTGTTTTAAAGACATGAGGCAGGGCAGTTTATATATGTGATGCCTATAGTCTTGGAAAGGAAAATCAAAATATTCATGAATATATACAACTCTATCTCTCAAAGCCAGAAACTAGAACACCAAGATCTGAACCCATTGTATTGTCAAGATGTAAAAACTGGAGCTGTTCCATAGAGAATACATTGGAAAATACGGTAAATAATAATGTGATACTTTATAGTGCCGGGAACGAGACTCTCTTTTCGTTTGGCCCCCTCCACAGGGAGGTCAGAGGTCACAGGTCACAGTCAGATACAGAACAGCCCCCCTGGAGTACACACCATGTGTTGCTTGTGCATCACTTGTGTGGTGATGGCAAACGTGCCAGCACCCTTTGAAAGCTGGCTGGTATCAGATACATAAGGATGTTGTATCAGCACGCTTTTACTGTACAGCTTTTACAGTACAGTATGGCACATTAGTGTAGTGGAAAAAAACAACTGCAATACAATAAAACAAAATATACAAACTCAAATGTTCACTGGGTCCATAAAACCAGTTATTCATTGTCAGTGAAAATTTTACAGTTTCATAACACCACTGAGTTTGAGTTGTGGTTTGAGTCTTACTTTTGGGGTTTCTGGCTTTAGCTGTTTTTCACAAATATTGATTGGACTGTTCCAGACTACGGTAATAACGTATTGATTTTCCCCTTTAAGTGTCCCATTTATTTTCCTGATTGTTATAAAGAAGGGAAATAGGAAAGTGAGGAAAGAAGTGCATTGTTATTTTATGAGTCTATTTTCAAACCCACTAGCTATCAGAAGACAAGTTTATCCTTTAACAGATTTCTGAGTTGGCCGTATAGGAATGGTTTAATCTACCAAAGTTCAGCCTGGTCATAGATTAAAACTTCATTTTTTCCATTGAAAAATAAAATTAGTCCTGATCTACGCCTAACTCATGTCTGTGAAACAAACTTGCATATCTTTCTATCTAGCACTTAGAGGTTTAAACCTATTATACAGATCAAATAGTGCGTGATAGTGTTGTCTAATAGTGTGATGAAATGTAGTCTCTGATGACTTTGCATCACTTCAGATATTGTCCTGATGACAAGTATCAGTATCAGCACTTTATTGTAATCCAGCTTGAACATTAATAGTTTGGTTTTTTTTTATGTTGCCTTCAGTAGTTTGTTGTAAATGAAAGAACCCTCTTCCTTCCAGCTTGTGCAGTGTGAACCGCTGCCGTTCACTGCCCCCTACTGGCAGCCATCTGCACATACTTGTGTACTAGTACCAGGATACTTGTAATGAGATCTAAATGCCAAGTTTAGTGCACTCAGGCGGTCATTCCCAGTATGTGATGCAGACGTCTGAGAATGTTGCTGTGTCAGAGTTACTGGGTGTGATCTTTCAGTTTTCTCAACCTGCTATCTTCATCAAATTAATTTAAATTACATTACACACAACAGTGCCACAACACAGAACTATTTAAAACACAAAAAACAGAAACATAACAACAGAAACAAAATAAAGAACATAACATAATGAATGCAATAATATATGTACAAAATAAATGAAATGGGGAAAACTCACAAAACAGAAACAGACAGACAATTGGACAGGAACAATGACAAATTGTTGGAAATATTTCCAGATTATAGGGGCGGGACTCTAGTGATCTCAAATCTTCAGAATGTATACTGCTTTCTTATTGGAAGCAGATTCGCTGCTGCTGTCTGTTGTGATTGATTGTTAGTATGTAATTTATGCAGAGTGTATATTTCTGATGATGCATTTGGAGAATATACAAAAATAATTGCTCCATAACAAATCTCTTTCTCTCTCTCCAACCCACCCCCCACCCTGCAACCCTCCCCTCCGGGTTCATCTGTCTGTCTCTGCCACTCGATCTCTTTTTATTAAATATTTATAGAAAAAGAGAAACTGTTATAATTTTACACCATTTTGTTTTACTTGTCTAGAACAGTGTTTCCCAACCCAGTCCTCAAGGACCCCTTTTCCTGCAAGTATTGGTTCCAGCTCTACTCTTGCGCACCTGATCCAGTTAAGGTCTTAATGCTGATTGGTAGAGACAGATCTACCTGAACAGAGCAGCATGAAAGTGTGTAGGCCCCATTGGGATCAGGTATGCAAGAGTAAAGATGGAATAAAAACTTGCAGGACAGGGGGTCCTTGAGGACTGGGTTGGGAACCACTGGTCTAGAAGAATCTCCTGTGCAGATCTGTGGTTAATTCTGGCTGTCCCTCCTCTGCCTCAGTCTCCTCCCAGTAAGAGGCGTAAGCTGGAGAAAGCACGGAAGCCGCTGTCGTTCACCCTGCCGGAGGCCGCTCTGAAGGAGCTCCAGGCTAAAGCCTCGGCTGTGGGCTGCAGCGCCCGCGGCCCTGTGGACAGCATCACCGCTCTGCTGGAGAAGACGCTCACTGACCTGCGGGTAAGTGTTGAGGTGCAGGGATACAGTTATAAGATATTGTTCTTTAAAAAGGTTATCTGTATCGGAGAATTTCCCCCAACATAGTGCTTGTTAAAGTGGCCGATGAGAGACATTACCGATTCCAGTATGCTCTCTGTCAGGTCCTCTGTGCTCCTTGACCTGAGTGCGGCATTTGATCTGGTTGATCGTGACACCATGTTGGACAGTTTTGAGAAGTGGGTGGGCTTCTCTGGTCTGGCCTTATCTGACTGGGAGTTTTTTTGTGCCCTAGGTGATTGCTCTTCTAGGAAAGTTACCCTTATGTGCGGTGTCCCACAGGAGCCATTCTTTTTTTATTATACTTATACTTTTATACTTCTTTTGTAATTTTTATACTTTAAAGTGTTCTCTTTTTTATATTGTTTTTCTACATCATGTTTGTAAAGCACTTTGGGTTGCAACCTTTTCATTTGATTAAAATCCAATTGCTCACAATATGAGCAACAATTCAGAAATCAAGGCAAAGTGACTTGACATTCTGCCGTTTTCACACACAGAAGCATATTTGACCATTAGTTTAGGTTCGTTACACAAAATGTATTGCGGCTTCTACACTAGATGTTTAGCCGCCCACAGACGCCATGACATGATCAACGCGCTGTATTTTGGTTAACCGTTAGTTAATTACTCACAGTTTGATGATCCACGATGGTTTGGGTGGTCCAGGGGTTTGAATGGGTACTGAGAATTGTTGGGTTAGGCTATAAACTGCTTTGGCTGACTGTCGTGTCATAAATGAAACCAAAACCCCAAACAAACATTCCCCAAAATAAACGGGCCTTTTTTAAATAAATCAAAACCAGTGGGGAATAAACAAATTCACCAAACAAAACTAAGATTAAACCAAACAAAATAACCAAAAACATGTGGCGGTTGAAGACTGTATCTCTGTGGCGTCTTCCACAGTCCCCCAATTTCAGCACACCTGCCTTAATTAAGGGGCTCCTGAGATGTGAGGTCAGGTGATGCCGTACGCTTGGTTTAGCACCAAAAACTACCACTAGGTGCTGCCAAACTATTTACATTGAAATAATTGAAAACAATAGGAAATTATAAGAGCTTGCTAGAAATGGCTCTAACAAAATGATTGCTACATAATATCAGAGTTTAAATTGAGTGAAAGTAATGAATCAGAATCGGTACATCGCACACCGTGCAACCATGTCACCTCAATATGTGTGTCTGTTCCTTCTACTTTGTGTGACACTGCAGGTGCTGCACAAACGTGTCCCATGCAGAAAGCAGCAGCAGAGCCTCTTTCTGACCGCCGTGGAGAACACCTGGATCCACGGACGACAGAAACGACGCGAACAGACCCGTCAGTTGCGAGAGCTTCCCAGAGCGCCCCCTAGCGCTGGAGCCGGCTCTCAAACCACTTTGACTGCAGCTGTCCCCGCTGCTGCCCCATCCTCCCAGACCCGGCCCTCCTCCGCGCAAAACAGCGACACCCAGAACAGCACTCGGAACAAAGCTACGTCCGCACAGGAGCCGGCAGAGCAAACGCCCAACGGCGGCGCCTCGAGCGAGAAGATCAAAGAAGAACTACCAAACCCGACTGAGGAACAAAAAGAGGTCTCGGAAAATGTAACGGGCGAAGATGTGGACATGGAGTCTCCCACTTCCACAGAACCCCCCACGCTGTCAGCACCAGCTACAGGACAGGACACTGGCCCAAAGGAAGAACCTGCTGCAGCACATGAAGTGAAAGGCACCTCACAGGAAGTGGCGCCCTCAAATCGGCCCGTGAGCCCCGGTGCAGATCAGCACTTCCTCTTCAAGTGTCTGCTGAATGTGATGCTGGAGGAGCGCGATGTGGGGATTGAGATGCACTGGGTCGAAGGTCAGAATAAAGACCTGATGAACCAGCTGTGTACGTACCTGAAGAACACACTGCTAAAGACTGTGGGCAAACCGTAAATGGCAAGAAACACAGGAGAAAACTTTTTTTTTTTTTTTCCTTTTTCCAAACAGTACAGTGAATAGAGACCTGAAAAATTTCTATTTCTTTTTAGAGAATAGGCTTGATTGCCAGCCTGTTGGGAAGTTTTTTGTTGTTGTTGTTTTGGACAATTCAGCTCATTCAATCGTGCACAACAGTCAGCTGTTGCTCGTGAGAAGACTGGAAACTGTACTGTTGACTCCAGTGTAACTACTGGGAGTGTTCGTACCTGTGGATCATCACAGTCTGACCATTACTTCAGGTCAAATCACCTGACTTTCTTGGGCCAGGCAGTTTTCCTTTAGGCAGCACACAAGCTGGTACTTCCAGCTCAAACTTGTCAACAAAACATTTGTAATAAATGTACATTTTAGTAACATATTTGTTCATGTGTCCATCTTTCATATTTTTGAGCTGTTTTGTGCCTTGCAGTAGCCAGGTTAAATGGTGTCAAGGCATTTTAGGATGTTAAGATTGCAGTTCCTTTAAATGGCCACAAGAGGACAGAGTACATCTGTCTTTCTCATTCAGAGGTCTTATCCCAGTCATTATCAGTGATATTTAGATAAAGCCCCTCAATTAGCCCTTCAATACAAATTGTCTTTGTGAATGGCTTTGTGATGACAGTTGATCCCAGTGTGGTTTCACTGATGCTTATCTTTTTCCACTCATTTACACTCGAGCCAAAACGACAGCCTGTGTAACGCAGGATGTTCCTGGACTCCCTCAGTCTTTCCTGTGCCTCGAGAACATTTACTATTGTGGCCCATTTATTGTTATTATTAGGTTGCGGCTGACATACTTCCTGATTAGAGTTGAGTGAATAACAGGAAAAGGGACCTAAATACCCAGGGCCATGTGTATGCACAGGCAAATTCATTGTCGGAGAAGTGTGTGTGTGTGTGTTTCACAAGCTAAAAAGACTCGCTTCCTGCTCGTACTAGTTGTTCTGAAAGCTGTCCCTGGGTTACGCCAGGACTTTGACTTCACCAGCTTGTGTGTGTGTGAGAATCATGTGAGAGTTGGGGGGGAAAGTAGAGCAACAGCATGCTGACAACAGGCACTACTGTCTCTAGATTTGTTACAAATAATTGTTCTGTTACAACGGAGCTGGTAATAACATGCACTTTGATACTGTTCTGATCCATCAGGGGCAAACAACACAAATGAAATAATGGTTATGGTCACATTATTGATTAGTTTTGGCTGATTCATTTCTACCTCCTTGGAGATATTTGTGCTGAACATGCTGTCTAGTTGCTTACACAAGAAGAGGAAGTCTCCTCCAAGGGCAGGCAGTCACCGCGGGACTTTGACATTTTGAATCAGTCAAATCAGTCTAGCTACAGCCAGGCCGCTGCTGGAAGTGTGGGCTGATGTAATGAGCCTAATGTCAGTAATAAATCTTGTAGGAGGTTGTATAACACACCTCTAGTTATTTATGATTCACGTTTCCATCAAAATAGAGTTGTGCTTGGTTTAGAATATTTCAGAATGAATTATTATCGAAATGGCAGGCTCACCACACTTACCTTTGCATTTATGTTTTTGCTTGTATTTTTGGTTATCTGGGAATTCAAGCTTATTCCACTGTTGCACTCATTGTAGGTCATTGTAGGATAAAAGTATCAGCTAAATGTTTAAAATGGGCATGGAAATATAAAGTCTTAGCTGGACAGATAAGCTGCAGAGGATGCAAGTCAAATATAGAATAACGGATAATGGATATCCTCCATTGATGTAAATGCTTCCATATCCTATCCCCTCCCTCATCTCGTATTCCCTTAATTAGATTTAATATGGCCTATACTGGCTGTTCTGTCGCGATCAAACATGAGTCTTAGTAGACTGTCTTTGTTCAGTATCACTTTACCTGCAGCATTTACGGGCAAATTGCCTTTGAGCTGAGGAGGCGGGAGAGTGATATGAAAATCTACTGCATTGCTTGTGTCCATGTGTGCAAGCGCCATACCTTGTTGTTCTTTGCGGTGATTGGTGGATGAGCAATGAGATATGTTAATGAGATGTAAATCTACTGCAGTCATGGTTACTTGTAAATTGCGGAAGCATTAAGCCACCACAGGCACTTTCGAACAGAGAAGAGGCGTTGTCAAGCGCGATATGCAACGCGAAAACGTTGGAAGAAAAAAACGCAATTGTTCAATAAATCTAGTCGTTAATGAATGTTTTCTTCCGCCAAGCAATGTTCTTGATAAGTAAACGGATGAAGTGGTTGCTAAGCGACACATACGTAGCCGTGTGAGTAGTGAGTTTCGGTTAGCGTATTAACGTCTAAATTAACGGCGGTCACAGATGAGTGTTTGGGTATTTTTACAACGATGACGGACTTGACTCAGCCTAGAAGACCCGAGGACCGGGGCTATCGGTTTTATTAAATTGTAATTTTTTTTGTAAAGTAATCCGATCCAAGTCATGTTCCACGTTTTGCCGTTTTCCCCACTAATGTGCATGGGGAGGGAATGTGTCTGTGGGCGGTTACAAATGGTGCGTGGTTCACAAACCTTATTTGTTTCCTACTACTTTCAGCGCCATCTTGTTGCAACTCTTCTACGTATGTGGAAGAGTTTCTACTGAGGGGTATCCGATTACCCTTTTTCCAGCTTCATAGACTGGGAACGTCTCCCTAAATAGATAACCGCATATCGCATTTGCTTCATCGTTTTTCTCAGAATAAAAAGTCACAGTCTCTCCAAAGGGAAAGAAATGAGCATCGAAACGCTTTTAGAAGCGGCCAAGTTTTTGGAATTGCAAGCCCAGCAACAACAGAAAGCACGTGGTAAGTTGAGTTTTATAATAAATAATTATGTTTATGTATTTCTAAAATTGGAAACTAGTGATAACCGTACTGTACTCTGCAAATCAGTTAAATGTGTGTCTGGAAAAATAAATCTTCCTCTCTGAGTCTGAGGTGATCCCCCGTTTAACGTTGTTTGATCTTTAAACGCTGTTGAATGAAAAAATCAAATTTGCACATCGCTGCTTCATTGCTTTTGTATTGGATGTTTTGACTATACTGAATTAAATTTGTTTCACTTTCAATCAAGGATATGATAGTGTTAGTTTCATATTCGTTTAGGTAGCTGCAGACGCGCTGCAGATTTTTTTTCGACTCTTCTATTGGTTCACATCTCTTCTGAAAGTAGCCTTATAATTTTTATACAAAATATTAAACACTGGCCACTGCAGCTTCGGGAATTACTGCATTGAAACCAACTGCATAGACACGTACAATGGCATAAATGAGTTGTGTTTTAAAGTTCTCGTAACGGCCCACACCGTCGCTTTTGTGCCAGAATCTATTTGCCATTGTGCATACTGCTACAAAACATTTTAAAACCACAAACACAAGATATCTGAGGAATAAAGGGCGGTGGCGGAGGGAATGCCGAGCCCGTTTTACATAATGACCTGACACCGCCGGGGTATCAAATGACGCTCGCTCTCAGGCTTCCCCCCCTTTTTACGCATGTGCTTCTCAATCACGTCGATCTGTGACATTTCAGAGCGATGTGTTATTAGAACATCGTACACCTAGATGTTTGTTTGCTTGCTCGTTGTAACGTGATAATACAAACTCCCTGGTGCTTCAGACGCTGGACAGCTTCAGTCTTTTGAGTGTCTGTCGATGACGTGTACCACGGAGCCACGCCCAGTCTCTGGAACAGCGGGGAGGGACCGCCCTTTCCACCACGTGCGTGCTGGGCACTCCTCCCCAAAGATTGTGTATGAAGAAGACGAACCACTCAATAGCTCAAAGACAAATTTGCCCATCACCCGCTCTGCAAAAGTAATATGCTAATTATAACTTGATTTGTGCATTACTTTTCTAAAACAGAGCTTCCAAAGCGCTTCGCTATCAAGACTACATGACACAGAACCGAGGCAACAGTTGATAAGAGTACAGCGGCAAAAACAAAGACATAGCCATAATGGATAAGGACCTTGGTTGGAGACGGGATACGAGCATACCGACCAATTTAGTGGAACAATGATGGAAAGATAAACATTATGCTCCCTTCTCGTCCAACTCAAAGACGGCATAAGCATAGCCGTTACCATAGCGACCGATCAGTGCAGACCTCGAAGTTCCTTTTCTTAAAAACTACAACTCACAAAATCATAAATGCTCTGGATTTTCTCAGTGCTTTTGGTTTGTATGCAGTATTCTCCAAAAGCCTCCAAACCTGAGATGTTTAATGGAAGATAACATATCCCGAAACCTTTTCCCAACCCTCTGCACTTCGTGATGACAGTTGTCGTACCCGAGACTGATGGCAGAGTGAGAGCTCTTGCTTCTCCCTCCTCTTTGCTCCTCCTGCCCCACTGCATGGGGAGAGCAGCGGCCTCCTCCCTGCTACTCTAGAGCAGGTCACTGTGTGGAGGAAACTAGGCCAGTGTTTCTCTGCTATGTGCTGCTGCAGTTATATAACGGCAGAAGAAACCCCTCTTGTTTTTTGTGAGTGTTTCACATGTTTTCCTCTCAGTGAAGAGACCCCCCAGTTTCATGAGTACTAAATATATCAGCCATTTGGTTTATCAGTGGAAAGAAGCAGTCTGCTGCAGAGCATAACAACCAGGACACTCTGTCCATAGTGCTTTTTTCTTTTTTCTTTTTTTTTTACTTTGGAGAAAAGGTGGTGGTTTCCTGTGACATGAAATACAACACTACACATTTTGTTTTGGTTGCACCACTACAAAATGTAACAAAATACAGTCAGATCCCGGTAAAACAATCTTGTTAAAAGCTGGAAATGTCGCTTCATTCCCTCCTCCTTCAGATGATTTCATACTTGGCTTTTTTTTTTACACAGTGTATCAGTACTTCTGCTTAAACTCTCATTATAATAAAATCTCAGTATAACAATAAATGTAGTGTTGGTTATATTATTTAAGCTTCCTGTTCAATTTTGAGAAGATGTAGATCTGCAGGAATTTACCAGTTGATGGTAGACCTTGTTCAAAAAGTGACAACCTGGAGCACACAAACATTTTTTTTGTATGAATATTAAATATAATTCTGCCTCATGTAGCACCTTGTTTGCACTTAATTTCACCAGAATTATTCTCCTGCAGTTAGACAAAGCCTTAGTGCAGGCGATTAAGGCCATGTTTGCTCATGGGAGGAGTGTAAAAGCATAATAACTCTTACCAAACTGCTTCTGAACTTTGAACTCTTAGCTGCCCGAGGTTGCAAATCGTTGTGGTAGATTGTATTTTTGTGGCAGACTAACTATAGTTCCCATTGGAGAAAATATTAAGCGTCACCTGGAAAGGTTAAGAATTTACAAGAGGTTAACTCGAACCTGAATCACCCGCATTGAGTGCTGACTCTTTGCTGAGCTCGTAAAATCATTGGCTACCTTTCAAGGCAGAGATATTGGAATTCCCAATGCAACGTTCAGTCTGCTTCATATCTGAGACACTGTTTAGACTGAGGTGGATCTCTGTCGTGGTGTTCTTCCTCCAAGCTGCAAGCCGGCACTAGTGATAGTAGTTTTTTCCACCGGCTCCCCACGAAATGACATGTAGTGGCCGTAGAGGACGATCTTCCCATTTTATTACAGTATGTCATTTAGCAGACACTTTTGTTCAAAGCGACTTACAATACGTACATTTTGTCTTTTGTTCATCTTTATGGCCTTGATATTTTACATTGTGTCCTTGGGGACAAGCAGCTACATTGTTATTAGACTTGAGTGTCAGAGCTTCCTTTTATGTTTGTAGGTACCTATTTCCCTTTTCTATAATCATTAAGATTGACATTAGATTGACCTGGCTCGTAATAAACTTCCCCAAATTTAGTTACGTCTGCCGCTGAATTGAATCTTGAGGACTGCAGGCGAGGGACCATTGTGTAGCATGCTGAAATGGCCCTGCTCCACCCCTTGTTGATGTAAAAGACTGCTGCTTGTGTCTGACGACTCTAACATCACAGCTGCCATAGCAACTGGACAGCCCCTTCCTCCGGCATCCACACATGGGTGGCGGTGGGAACCACACGTTGCTAGGGGGTGGTGACTCTTGCATATGATTGGACGGCACGAAGCTGATGGATCTCGGAGATTCTGCCCCCTCCTTTTCGCCGAAATGTATGCACACATTATCGAGTGTGTCCCTTTGTCTCCAGCATGTCCAGGCAATTACCTTTGTCACATTACGTACGTTTTCAGCTGTCCCATACTGTTAGAATAACATGTCAACAATCTTCCTTGCGTTGGATGCACACAGTCTTTACCATCGCTTGGCTGTATCTTGTCTAATCTGGTTTGGATCCACCGCAAATAACCTAAGAACCTGTGGGAAACACTGATTCATCCTGCCTTGCAGATAAGTATAATATAGTGGAGTGAGTTGGTCATAAAAGGATCAAAACTGGCCCAATTGCCTCTTTGTTGGATTGTGCTGTGGAAGCTTCCACAACAGTGGCATAGACAGAAAGAGTGAAATAAACGGAAGGCCAATAATTGCATATTTGCTCCGATACAAGCTCTGCTTAATGGAAGGTGCAGGATATTGTAGTCCATCTCAAGCACTTGCATTGCATTATACATGGGTTCTTGTCAAGCCATCAGAGATCCATCAAAGAGGGACAAAGTCTGAAGTCGTGTGTGTTGGATTGGGGGGGGTATGGCATCATATTTCCATTCAGGCCTTTACAACGGAACAGTAACACAGAACAGAGTACACTGCAAGACTATACCATTATTATTTGACCTTTCCGTCATAGGATACTGGTAAGAGTGGAAAACAAGCTCTAGAAGTGTTTCTTGGTTGATATTTTGCTCCTTGGCGGTGCTTTATTTGCAGTGTTCTTGCAGTGGATAGTCAATGTTGGTGTGTGTATTACTGCTGCCTTGGTACCAATGGTTTCCTAATGGTTTGTCAATCATTTTTGTATTCATTTTTAGCCAGCAGAAGTTCCATGAGGGCAGAGCAACGACTGAAAATAGGGCCTATTGATTTCCTGTCACATGGTCTCCTGTATAGCTTAATCAAAGTTACTGTTCTATTATTAATTGATGAATGTTTCTCTGTCTTTTAATAAATGTAGTGGCCTATTTATACTGTACTTTGAGGTGTAACAGTGGTTTATAGCACCTGGAGTGGGTGTGGAGGAGACAGTGGTATTTGTTCTGTTTTCCTGACCTGATGCCTTGTTTCTTCCACAGAGGAGAATGAATTAAGGGAGAAGCTGCGTCTGGAGCAGTTGACAGAGCAAAGGCACTCTGACGTCAACTACACCTCACCCATCCACATCAACAATGTGGCCAAAGCAGAGGATCTCCGCATCGAGTGCCGCCCGGCCCCCTTACCGCCCCCGCTGCCTCCCCCCTCCATGCCCATTACAGTCATCCCCATCCCCGTGGTCACCCCCAACCATACAGGCTCACCCGCGCTGCCGGCTGCCACGCTCTCCCCTCCTGCAGCCCCGCACCTAGCCTCTCCCAGGAGGGACCCTCATTCCCCTCCGGAGCAGAGTGCCGCAGCTCTGCCTCTCTCTCCGCAGCCAAAACCTGAGCACCCGTCCTCGGTGCTGGCCGCCAACCACAAGCAGCCGCAACAGAATCACCACCATCACCCGCAGCTCATCGCCCAATCTAGCAACACTAAACTGCAGCAGCAGCCGCCCCAGCAGCTGGTTCAACGCTACCCAGGCTCCATTGTCTCGCCCCCCCAGCAGCATGCCTTACTCCCCCAGCCGGGCCCTCCACCTCCACAGGCCAACCTGCAGAACAGCCCCATCAGCCGAGGGAGCCCCCCTGATGACGGGCGCCACCTGGACAATAAGAAGCGACCTGGAGGGTAAGTCTAACTAACTTGTCTTGACTAACTAAGTCTTGACTAACTAACTAACTTAATTTGAGTTATGCTTCTGGATGTTTGTTGTAACTATGTATTACTAAATTGTCATTATGACTGAAGTTATGCAGAGATTAAAAGCTCTACTTTGAGTTGGACATCCGAAACAGAATATTGTAACTAATTTATCTGCCTGCAGATATGGTGATGAAGTAATAGAGCTTGAGTACGTTTCATTGGTTGATTTTATTCTTGTTGCGTTGCCCCTTTGGACACCAAAATCTTAATTTGCTCTAATTTGTGCTTTTACAGGGCAGGCACAAGAGAAGTGCATAACAAGCTTGAGAAAAACAGGTGGGTTCAGCCTGTCTAGCATGGGGCCACCTCAAAGTGGAGATTTGAGTTTTTTGCACTATGGATTTGAGATTAAGTGTACATATTTATTCATTGTCTGTTTCTTAGAGCAAATTTCCCTCTGAAATTGACTGAGATGTCTTGTTTTTTTCGTAGCTGTTCTTATTCTCCATTCCAAGGTTAAATGCTATGATCTTTTTGGTCGAGACCTATTTAGAAATAGTGTTGCGTCATCAGCTTTGTTACTTATGTTCAGCCTTGAAAAGAAATCCACAGTTTTGAAGATGGCTGAAGTAAAGCCAAGTCTGGCCCTACTCAAGTCCCCTTTCTGTGCCTTGTGTCTGCCAGACGAGCACACTTGAAGGAGTGCTTTGAGACACTGAAGAAGAACATCCCAAACGTAGACGAGAAGAAGACCTCCAATCTGAGTGTGCTGAGAAGCGCCCTGCGATACATTCAGGTAAGCTGGTGGTTTCTGACGTTTGATTTGGACCAGTTCTAAGCCCCTCAATGTGTGAACTTTTCAGCAAGCAAGTTCTCATGTGATCAAAAGTGAGTTGGGTTCATCATAGAGCTGGGTATAGTCATGGACCTTCCCATATGATTTTGGTACTATGGGTTATTGTTTTTGTCCACCATTGATATGGAGGGGAAAGACAGAGCAACAAACTGATTTTAATAGTTTAATTTGTCAATTAGGCAAATTGGGGTTATGATTGTAAACAAGGCACACTGAAATAACTGTAATAATGTCCACTTTGAATGCACAATTCTTTGTGCTCTAGTGAGTTGTCCGTTCTTCTCGAAGCTGCAGCAAAATGATCACTGTTGTAGGGCTGCAACTAACGATTATTGTCATTGTCGATTAATCTGTCGATTATTTTCTCAATTAATCGATTAGTTGTTTGGTCTATAAAATGTCAGAAAATGGTGAAAAATGTCGATCAGTGTTTCTCAAAGCCCAAGACGACGTCCTCAAATGTCTTGTTTTGTCCACAACCCAAAGATATTCAGTTTACTGTCATAGAGGAGTAAAGAAACCAGAAAATATTCACATTTAAGAAGCTGGAATCAGAGAATTTTGACTTATTTTTCTTAAAAAATTACTCAAACCGATTAATCGATTATAAAAAATAGTTGGCGATTTAATTTAATAGTTGACAACTAATCGATTAATCGATTAATTGTTGCAGCTCTACACTGGTGTGACCCCTACAGGAACAGAAAAACAAATCCTGCTCCTCTGTAGTAAAACTGTGTATACAAGTATCGATATCAGGATTCACAGAATCAATTTTGAATCCAAAACATACATTTGCGATGTATTGTTATAAAAAAAAAATATAATAATCACCAGGCCTAGTTATTCACATGATATTGTCATGTTTGTTTTGCTTATCTCGATAATGTCCCTGTTTGTTGTAGTATAAGTTGCTATGGTTATTTTGAGAGAGAGAGAGAGGGAGAGAAAGAGAGTTGATTTGAAAGGGCACAAGCCAAGGAATTGCAGGGAGAGAGTTGGACATTGGGTTGGATTTTAAGGCAGAAGATTCGTCCCACAGTAGAAGTGTCCAGTCAGGTTGAACTTTAGGCCACTAGTTTGGTCTGCTCCACTGCCTCTGGGTTGGGACGTCCCACAACACTAAGATCAACATCTACACTATTCGATTTGGTCTTTCTTTTTTTCTTGGTTAAGGAGAGCAGTTTTTTTAGTTAGTTCGATTCGGAGTTTGTGCACATTCATAGCTCCGCTTGCCAGGGTCCGACATACCACTGTATATCCTATTTGCCCAGATGACATTATAGGGCCAGGTATGGTCACTGGGAGGAAATCTTCAGAGCAAAATACAAAACTAAAACAGCAGCCAGCGAGAGAGCACACCGTCCAGAGAAAGCTGGACTCACTAACGATGTCTGAACCTCTTCATCCACCTCCCCCCCCACCAGCCACTAAGATGAGGACGTTTAGGTCCGAGGAGTGGACAGTTTACTGACATTGCATTACGTGATCTCTGGGTTTTGAAGTAAAAACAAATTCAAATGGTTACCTCATGCAACAAGCAAAGTTGTCTAGTGCAGCTTTAAATAAAATATATTATTTGCATCAGGACTACAAGTTTGTGGCGACTCTTTATGAAACAACATATAAAAAGTCATATAATATCAGGATATTTTTCTAGAGAGTCATGTTCTACTTTTTATTGCATTATTTCCTGCCTTTATGCGTTGCTCTGCTTATATCCTCACTTCATCAGTCAAACCATTTTTGAGTGACTAGGTGTGTAATGTTTTGAATGTGTGCCATGTTCGCAAATGACTCATGCATTTGAGGTGTGCTCTGTATCATGATCTCTGAGAGTAACCTAGTTGTAAACAGCTGGTACAAAGGTCCACCGCTGGCCTAATTTGCCTCATGCGTACCTCTTGGGAGTGTCGGTGTTCCCTGTAGTCTTTGTTTTTTGTTGTTTTCTTTTTTTTCTTTTGTAGAATTTGTTTCTGAGACCGATTCAGGATCAGGTGTTTCAGTTGAGGAATGTCTCTTATTGGTTATTTATGCCCCAATATATGGACTGTTGTGCTGTTATTGTAACATTAAGCACAATGCATATTATTATTGCATTAAGGCCGGTGGATGGGTTGTTGTTGTATTTACATTTTTCTAGCTGTGGGTGGGATTTTCCAGTTGTGGGGAGGCACCGCAGCTAAATGAATGTGAAGGAAACAGAGGGTCGTATCTTCTAGAGCTAGAAAGAGTAATCTTCTTAGTCACGATCTGTTGCACTGGTGACTGCAGACTCAACACCTCAGTAGCATGTTATTAGGGCTACATTGTAATTTACTAATTATTTTGTAATTAGGCCATTTATCAGTTCTAGAAAAAAAGAGGGCAGCTGCCCAGTCACTAATTATGGACAATATTATGCAATAATAATGCTTCCAGCTTTTTTGTGTTGCCTTATTTGCATCCTAATTATTGTTATTACATAACACTGGCGTAAGTTCAGCAAAATTTGAAGAGCACTCTGTGTCGCTGATTTGGTGCTCTCAGTAGCAGCAGTCTGGTTATTCCTCTCTGCGCGTGGATACTGAGAGAAACTAGGACAGCGTGGGTGCAGAGCTCATGTCACCCAATCTCCCTCCCTCTGCCCCCCTCTCTGTGTGATTAAGCAACATGGTGTTCAGTGTGTTGTGCTCGACTGGCAGACTGACCTGCCTTTCTTCTCCCCCTATCAACAGCTGAGCCGGACTTAGGATGTATTTAAAGCACATGGGCCGAGAAACAAACACACAACCAGGGCTGATGCCATTTTGCTGTATTGTCGACCATTACAGCCTTGTTTAGCTGTAAACATTTGTTAACTTGTGTGCTGACAAAGTGAACAGAACACGTGAGCTGTGAAAGCAATCAATTTGACAACTTTTCAGCAAAACAAAGGTGAATATTTAGCAATGAAAGTGAATGAAAGTTTATGTGTCTGGGTACTGTATGCATCTACACAATTTGCCTCTAGGTCAGAACAGTCTAGTTCCTTGGTAAGTCTTATTGTGAGTATCTCTTTGTCACAAGCTGGTTTCCCTTTATTGGTCAGGCCAGTGTTGTGTTGCATTGGGGGTTGGAAATAAAGGAAGGGAACTTTGGGATACAGGGAGGTAAAAAAAAAAAAGCCAAGCACATCGTGTACACTGTCATCCCGACATGGAGGGTCCAGGCACGCTTGTCCTGACTGCATGCGCCTCTCTCCCTGCATGCTCCCTACTCCCCCCTCCCCTCCCCTCCACTATCCTCGCCTTCGTTTGGGCT
Organism: Centroberyx affinis; assembly: GCF_046629955.1. Classification (NCBI taxonomy): domain Eukaryota; kingdom Metazoa; phylum Chordata; class Actinopteri; order Beryciformes; family Berycidae; genus Centroberyx; species Centroberyx affinis. Next base: position 36,652 of record NW_027280280.1, read on the forward strand.
GGCAGCAGAGAGGCAGTCTGCACGTAGGACCAATGAGCACAGGAGAGGTTCAAATAAGAGGCTTTAGGCTGAGGATTACATTTCATTTGATTCATCTTTCCCTCTATCTCCAGCGTTCATCTGGGAGCGAGTAGAGTTGTTATCTGTGTGTCAGTGAAGTGGCTGCCGTGCCTGGACTTTATCAGTTTCCCCCCCTAAAAGTCACTAGCTTGGCCAACAGCTACACGGTCTGATAAGTCCCACTTCCTCATTTCATTTCTTCTTTGCTGCATAGAAGCAAGTGACTCAGCAAGTGATTATCTATGACCAAAAACCTACATGCCTAATGAGCAAGAAAATGGGTTATTTTCCCACTGCTGTCGCAGTTTTTCCTGTCTGTGTTTCAAGGTCTGCAGGCTGCATTTTTATACAGATTATTTTGCTTTCAGATCGTGACTATTTTCAGTTTTATTTTGTTTTTATATATTGGACATCTTAACATCTTGGAAGTGGGTTTGGGTTTTCACGACAAAACTATGCCTTGCTGTTGTTCCAAAAGGCTTTTCCCTCGAGCCTGTAGTGGCACTGCTAAAGCTGAGAGCGTAAAATACACCCTGATGTATCGGAGCTCCTCCTTGCTACTCCCCCTCCCTCCCTTCCTCCCTCCCTCCCTCCCTCCCATCTTGCCTCGCTCTGAGCTTTTAAGGCCACATGAGCAGCGAGCACATGGCTAGCCTGAGCCGCGTGACGTCACCCCCCCGTGCTGGGCCCCAGCCCAGCGCCGCAACAGGCTGGGCTGGCCATACCACCGGGCTTGGCTGCCAACAGGAGGGAGGGAACATGGAGTGGTAAACACAAGGCTCGGTTTACCCAGCTCGCGCTTGATTTCCCCTCAAAGCTGACTGAACTTGTTCCTCCAGTGCTAGCTCCTGATTGCCAGTTTGAAATGTGTTCTGCCATCTGGTGGGGAAACTGCTCCTAGATAAGGTTGCTTGGACACACTATTCTTTTCTATTTTATTTTTCTGTGTCCAGATGTCAATGTTCTATTAAGGTTTGATTATGACATCTGATTGAAGCTTGACTATGGACCATCAAAAATCTATCATTGCCTTTGGAAAGAACTAGGTCCATGTACGTAATAGTCTGGTTCCTTCAAAGCCTTTCCTGAAGGCCCAGTTTCTCTGATTGCTTTGACATTTTCTTATTTATTCAAAAAAAATCTTCCCTTGCAAGTTAAAATCAAGACCTATTTTGTTATCCTAAACATTCCTTTGAGAATCAGGGTCATTGTTGTTAAATTTTCCAGCTTTCCAGTCCCCAGCTTAGCCTCAGTGAAATGGGTCACCTTGCTTGGTTAGAAGTGAGTTAAGTTATGCATTTCTTTCAACAATTGAGTTGTGGTTCTGTGTCAGTGGGTCTGTGTATGGGTTGTTTGGTGTGTGACTTCGGTGTGTCTTTCTCTTCTGCTATGATGAGCGGGCTAACCTGTATCAGCAGATTGGTGATCATAATATTGCTGCCCAATTATGTTTTATTTGTGCGTATAAGGAGCACTACAGCATGGCTACATTAAGGATTTCTCAAAATGAAATGGGGGACACATTTGCCATCTTGATTACTGTTGTGTCAAGGCGTTCTCACAGCACCAAAGGATGGGCTCATGTTGTACTGAAAAGGTTTTTCATAGAGCAGCCACGTAAAATATTCCTGGTGGCTCTAATGCAGCATGGTCTGGATCGATGGCTGTATGATCAGTTACTTGCCAAGATGAGGTAATTAGGCCAGTCCTGACCAGCACAAGCTTGCACATGAGAAATGGTTTGCAAAAGTAGGTGTTTGCCTTTTTCTTCTGACAAGCCTTTTATTGTCGAGTCATGCGCCACGTGAAGGTCTCTGTTCCAGCTTGAAGGCACAGTAAGGCAAGGGTTTATGGTTACAACACGGTCACAAGACCGCCGCACAGAAGCCTGATCAGTCAGCCAGGCAGAGTAGCATGTCTGCAACGTGGCCTCCTGTGCTCCTGGCCCTTTAAGAAAGCCCAGCCTAGTGCAGTCTGTCTCCGGCTGCTGCAAAAGTGAGTCAGTGAGTACAGCTTGTACTGCTCTCTTTCAATCCCCCGCTATCTCCCGCCCTCTCTCCCTCTCTCATTCTCTGTGGGGCCATGTGCTCAGCACTCGCATTGCTTGTGACGGCGCTTGAGCAGTGTTTACCTTCCACACACACACACACACACACGCACGCACGATGCAGTCTGTCCCTGCGCTGATCTACTTTTTTTTCACACGCACAAACAAGGCCTAGGCGGGGCCTTGTCTCTCTGCAAATGGAAGGAGGAGGGTTGGGGGGTGCGGTCATGTGCAAGGAAACAAAAGCCCCCAACCTCCACCTCCCCCCTTTTTCATGCCGTTGACTGCTATGACAACATTAGCTGCAGTGTTGCTTTTGTAAAGCGGATTGCTTGCCGGAATCAATGTGGCAGATGAGAAAGACCTGGTTGCATGACTTGAGGGTGACGGTCATGTGCGACCCATCTGCTCTCTCTTGGTTATCAGGTTTACATGGTTAATGTCAGACTAGCTGCTGTTTTGTTCACTGCCCTTGAATGGGGTTGAGAAGTTAGATTTCTCCTTTCCCTATCATCAAATCCAGCAGCACATTGCTAAAGCAACAAGCATTGCGTTGGCTCTGTCCACCATAAACACTGTAGCAGTGCAAGTTCACTGGGTCTTGGTGTTTGTGGAGCATGTTCTCCCTCTCTCCCTTTCTCTCTCTCTCTATTGGTGACTCAGTTTGTGGCATGCACAGCTGTGGCGCCACTCTCTTAAGTGCTGCCTGCTGTTGCGTGTGGGCAAAAGGGGAGCAGTGTTAATTGTGCAGACTAAGTCGGTCTCTTTTCCATCAAACATCAACACAGTCCACATGTTCCACAGGTTTTGTCATGTGTTTTCTACATGCATGTCAGTTAAGTGTTTTCATCACTACACTCAGCATGATCAGAGGGAAGAGTTTTCCAAACATTGTTTTGATGATGAAACAGTGTCAATGATTTCAAGAAAACTAAATGGTACCTTTGGCGCATAAAGGTGCTCATGGTCTCTTAGGTTACCGAGGAAACCTTCACAGGTTTTCAGCTGTTTCCATGACAACTAAAGAGGGCACTTCAGTACTTCATTTATTGAGACCAAAGATGTGTTACCATGTACAGACTGAAGTATATCCCCAAGCTCTTGTGATTGGAAGAGAGGACTATCGGTTATCTCGGAGAACTGTTAATGTCCAATCACATGAGTCAGAAGTCTGTCCAGATGTTTGAGTTCATGGTAGGGAACACATGTACCTCATTAGTTAGTGGAGCGTATAATTTGTCCTGCACGCCAAGCTCTAAAAGTGCATGTTAAAAATATTAGCCTATTTCTATCCATGCTTTCCATGTAGCTATGAAAAGACAATAAAACTGCAACACCATTTCAAAGTCAAACACAGTACCAGTATTTGTGACTGATTTGAGAAACAGTGGTTTGAGAAATGGTGCTATACTTGAGGCTTTGCAGAACCACTCTACCACTATTGAGTTTCACACCATGGGGTAAGGGAGGGGGAAATGTTTCTCCTCTTTTAGTATTAGTATTTTTATTTATTTTTAAACAGTGGTGACTTAAGGTAATTTTGGTTCTACACACATTTGTTTTGGTCCAGATTTTGGGATGTATCGTAAAAGTGCAATTTCTAATGGCCTGTTTATGTTATGGATGCAAACTGGTAATAATTATAATGCTTTTGTAAGATTTTAGCAGTTGCGGTAATGTGTGCGATGTCTGAGTGAGTGATTGACATCTCCCCCAGCGGGAAGGAGCCCAGGCTTGGCTTTTGCACAGACAGCACGCCGTTCTAATCCTGGATAAGGACTAGAGACAGGTGCAGAATTAGACAAGGCCCGCCTTTTGTCCCCCTTAGCTATTTTTACATGTATATTCTGTTGTAGATACACACGCATGCACCAGCACACACACAAACCTCTCTCACACTTACACATGTATCCCACACACACACACACATACACACAGATACCCTTCTCTCTGTCTCTCACTCACACACAGATGACTCTCACAAATACATTCACACACACATATTCCTCTCACACGGTGGCATGAGCACTAACAGGAAGTTCACTCTTTGGGCAAATGGCTTTATGATCCTGACTCATCAGGTTGCTGGTAACAGATTGAGAGTGCGTTGATTTCCCACAGTCTCACTTCCCTGAGCTTCACCCACTAAGGCTACAGATTGTGTTGGACAGCTTGTTTCAAGCTGTTGAGACATACCTGCTCCTCTTGATGGAACAAGTTGACACATGTAATTACATGAAGTGTTTAATTTCAGAACGCTAATCCCCAATGGCAAAACTCCATCCTGTTGGTATTGTGGGAGAAAATCATAGCCAGCAGTCACTTTGACAGAAACGTCAGTTTTTGAGGGCAACTTATCATTTGGGAATGAAAATCGTAGCTTTATAAGGTGTTTAACAAATGGCAAACTACTGCACAAGTATTATCCATAATGCAAAGTTCTGTTCAGTTTTCAGAATGTTTTGAACTTCATCTCCCATACTTTTATCCCTGTTGCTCTGTAGTGGGGAAGTCCACCTCAGTTTGTTTAGTGTTCTCTTGTCAGCTGACCGGTTAAGGGAAATTGGGTCACAGAGAGCCATTGCCTGGAAGGACCTCCCACTTTCCATATTCAGCTCCTCCTTCCTCTTTCCCTCCTGTCTCTCTCCCTCCCCTTTCTCCCACGTGTCTCTGGGCCTGTTACTTTCCTCCAGTACATGCACAGGTCTTAGTTTTACTCTGATACATCTTTTGTTGGATATATTCTGCTTAGTAGTCAAAAGCACAACTTGGGTGTCGTGCAGGCTATTTGTTGAAGTTTATTAAGGTACTAGCTAATCAGTGTGAACAAGTGTTGTGATTTTTGGTGTTGAGCACCAAGTTTGACACGACACACACATACACACACACTACAGTTTGTCCTCGGAGGTCGTTCCCTGGCTCTAGGAATCTAGTGGCGGTTGCTGTTGGCCCAAATCAGCGGGACTCACTCACTCTTGAAGCTTTATGTTGAATTGTCCGGGATTACTTGTGTATATGAGGAAGCTGATATAACTCTAACTTTCAGTGGAGCATTTTAAGTCCGATCTGTCGTGACATTGTACAAATGATGAACAATGTAATAGATGTATTATAGTATAACATCAAAAATTTAGGTAGTAAGCAGGTCGGTATGAGAGCAAAATCACAGGGCTGTTGACACATTGATCAGATTTTCTAGATTTTAACAATGCATATAAGGTCTGGAAGTAGACTAGTAATTACACATGAAATATAAATGCGGGATGAAAGTGATTATTTTTGCCCGAGCATTCCAGGGCTGCTGGTCAAGTCCTCATTCATAAAGTAGTAAGGAATAAGGAGTGTTGTGAATTACATCTGCTGCCGGCAGCTCACAGCATCCTAGAGCCACTCACTTGTACAAGCTCTGTTGAGGATTAAGATTTTAGAACTGTGATGAGAAGATTACTTTGTCATTAGTGCAGTCAAAGCCCCTCGACTAACTTTGCAAACATTTTGTAAATATGCACACAAGCCTTGCAAACAATTCAGGTTTACAAAGCAAAGTAGGATTACAATTATTTCCTTCCTATTGAAAAAAGACACGGCACATCCCCACCCTGATTCCCCTTCTGCAAACCGGAACCTCATTTGGAGCAATACATTTTGAGACTGTGTTCAGAGAGGCACAGAAGTATTAATCTGATGACGGCATCATGGGAGGAGGCCCTTAACCATCTTCTGCTTTCTCCATTCAGACTCTGAAGCGGAAGGAGAAGGAGTACGAGCACGAGATGGAGCGGCTGGCCCGAGAGAAAATAGCCACACAGCAGCGGTTGGCAGAGCTGAAAAATGAGCTGAGCCAGTGGATGGATGTGATGGAGATCGATCGCGTGCTCCGACAGACAGTACAGCCTGAGGAGGACCAGGCCTCAACCTCAACTGCCTCAGGTACGCTATACATCAAGTCAGGGAAGGGTGACTGGTGGCCCACAAGGCGCGCCGGGCCTCTGCAATACAGCCCCCACATAAAGAGTTTGCATATATTTACTGTAATGGTCAACATTGCAGAAATCAATTTCACTTCAGTTTATGAACCTTGAATAAGAAACTATTTGGTATCTGAAATGAAATGAAATGTCTTCTGTCAGACAGTTCTGAAGTTGGTTGTATTCTCACTTATTTTTAGGTATTCTGAACTAAACCACTGTATTTCTTTTGGTCAGTATGTGTGGATTGTGATTAAATGTAAATCCTATGAGAATCTGTCACTGTTCTAACATACAAAGACAAAACCAGAAACTCCACCTACTCTTGGAGATCGTTTTCATCCAATTTTTAGGATTAGGATTATTAGCAACTGTGAATTAACAGTATTAAAATCATGTTACTGAGTTAATTTTCCTCTGTTGGTGTTGCAGAGGGTGAAGACATCATGGATGACGACCTAGATGATGAGACAGTGCCCAGAGCACCGACTGCCTTACCCACCGTGCCTCAAACCATGCAGCCTGAGCTGCGCAAGACTGTAACCCCCACCCCCACCCTGACCCTGACACCCACCACCACCTCCCTCATCACCCAGCACATCTCCATCCAGCACACGGCCCCGCTGCACCCGGCGCAGCTCCAGCCCCATCTCCATCCCCAGGCAATGACTCTTCAGCAGCCCATGTCCAAGCCCACAGCCCCGTCTACACTTACAGCCACAACACCCAACGCTCCCACCACCCCCATTCAGGCCTTACTCCCCACCCAAACACAAATGGTTACCGCCTCCAGCCTGCATCCCACAGTTATTGCCCACGCTTCAGCTTCCCACGCTTCCGTCATCCAAGCGGTCAACCACGTCATCCAGGCGGGCGGCCCCAAACATATTGCCCACCTGGCTCCCTCCACTACCGCTAGCTCTGTTCAGTTGGCCCCCGGCCACCAGCCCATCGGCCACATCACCGTGCACCCGGTGGCCCACCTGGGCCAGCATCTACCTGCGCTGTACCCCCAGCAGGTGGCCGTCACGCAGCCCACCATGGTCGGTCACATCGCCCACACCCTCACTCACGCCCACACCCAGCTGAACGGCACCGCGCCTAACCAGCCAACTGCCACCATTGTGGGCAAGCAGACAGCAGTAGGTGCCCAAGTGGTGACCCACCACCCGCAGCTGGTGGGCCAGACGGTGCTCAATCCTGTGACAATGGTGACCATGCCCTCCTTCCCCGTCAGCACTCTGAAGCTGGCCTGAACGCCGCCACCGGGACCGATCGCAGACGGGCCGCAGAGACGGGCAGGCGGAGACGCCTCCGGATACGGGAGAACCACAGGCCTCAGACCAAGCCATCAACAAGCCCACAGTGAGGGAAGATAGTTGCTAGACGCCTCGCTGATCCACAGAATTGCATTACAATTGAGAAGCATTACAACTATTTAAAAGCAACTTGGAACATTCCAAAAAGTAACTGCAAACCTGTTTTAATAATGTTTGTCTACCATGGTATCATGTAAGGTGAATGCAATCTTGATCCTGAAGTTGGGATCTGCCATGCTGCTTGTGTTGTTCATGGTGATCATGTTGGTTGTGTGTGGCAGTATACCCTCACTTCCCATCCATTATTGCAGATACTGGAGCACTAGTTCAGAATGAGTGAGTCAGATTTGTGTATTTTCACACAAGACTTGTTGACGCTTCGCTTTATGGAAATTCATAAAGAAAGACAAATTGGTGGCTAGACTCCATGTTATCGCAGCAGTGATTGTTTGATTATCCAATAGTAGATGGTGTGCTCAAGAAGCTGCACTGGGTATTGAGAGCCGTGACCGTGTAGGATCAGGAGTGCTCAACCCGCCATAAGGAGCACATTGAGAATGTGATTTCAAGGCCCTCCTCCTCTCCAGCAGAGGCACATGGCTGCAGGGAGAGAGCAAAACCACGGACTGAACTACCCTCCTGCTGTGGAGCTGTAGTTACCAGTGATGTTGCGTACAGCACTAGCTCCCCCTGCTGGTCTTTGTGGTTATTGTGGTACTTATATCCTTGTAACACCGAAAAATCCTCCTCTAAAGTTGCTAATGGATGTCATTCAAACAAGGGGCCATTAAGAGTTTAAGTAGGGGTTGGAATATGTGGTTTTGTCAGGTTTAGGGTTGGGATTAAAGGACAATCACATTGTTATGGAGTTTTTTCCTCATCTCCAATATTTGCCTGCCCTTTAAACATACTGGCTACTGTTGATTGTTTGAGCTCAACTACAAGTCAGTATTTTAGAATGAGGTTGTGCTTCTCTCACAGCTGCTGCTGATTCTAATACAGTTCTGAAACAGCGTCTGAAACGGGCTCAAGAGACCAGTTAATGTTTGCATGGATATTTTATTTTTGCAAATAGTTTTCTTGTTTGTTGTATAGTATGGATGCTTACATTGTGTTTACAGAAGAACGGTGTGGCATGGGATCAGCTTCTTCTTGGACATGCCATCTAGGTGGGAATGACACAGCTAAACCCATATCAGAATTAATGGACGTTTCTGCCGATGTCCAGGTGCTGAATGTCCGGAGAGGATATCGGAGATGAGGTAAAAGCTCTGTCGGTCTGATCCTGCAAGTTTAGGGAGTCGCGTGTTTAGGGAAAATTGGATTTTGAATGTGAATCCATAATAGGTCCAGAAAGTATAGTGAAGCGTGTGTCTATGCTGTCATGTAGGGCAAATGGTAGTAGGATGTGTGTTTGCATGCTGTGATTGCATGCCATGATTGTGTTACATTAGTGATCATTTTGAAACTGAGGACCCATGGCAGTACGATCTGTTGTGCTTTAGTAGATAGGGTAGGCCGGCAGACTATAACATATTGCAGTAGTAATGAGATTGTAAGGGTGATTGGCAGAAAATCAAAGCTATGTCATCCTGTGGCTCTGCCATCCATAACCTTTGGTGGGGATCCAGTACATTTATCTTACCCAAGATGCTAAGTGTGCCAGCACCTTTTATACAAACGAAATGATTGCGACAGCTGGCGTAAAACCAGTCCATGTATGTTTTTTCGAGATTACCCTTTCCAATTCAAGCACTGTGATACTGAGTTTCTAATAGTCCCAATGAGCAGCAAACCTGGTTTACAATTGTGCATAGCGCTTGCTGTAACAGCAATAAGCTATGCTCTCCTAACTTAATCTGAATGTATCGATCTGTGAAAGGACAGAGAGTAGCGCACTCATCACAAGTTGTTAAGCCCTGGTTTTTAAGAAAAATACGATTACTTTATTAAAGTATGTGTATGTAAACGGTATGTACACATTCAAAACAGATTTTGTATTTTTAAGATTGACTGTTGCCTGTTTCATCTGTAGAATAATTTCTTCTGTTCAGTGTAAATTTTATAATATAGCTTTTTTTTTTTTTGTCTGGGACCATGTACAGTACTGTATATCAGGGGGTGACTACTACAGACCTCTTTCCACATTGATATCACATACAGTCACTTTGGAAAGTATTCACTCCCTTCATTTTTTGTGTTTTGTTGTGCTGCAGTATGATTACAACAGGCACTTAGTATTCTGTTAAAGTGGAAAGATTTCAGGTGACTCTATACCATTCAAATAACACTTGTCAGCATTTTTTTTCCAGATTTTATGCAAATGATGCTGAATAAATGCATTTTGAAATCATATTGTAGCAAAACAAAACATGTAAAGGTTAATGGATTGAAGTACTTGATGAAGCAACTATATAATTGTGTTTTCCCTATGGAGAAAGTTTAAGTTGTATATTGCCTGTAAATTTTGGGCTGCATTTAGATCTAATTGTCCATTATGTAAGAAGATGAGGGGAGGGGGGGGACTAAAGATGCTTAAAGAATAAATTGTATTATGTTTACAAATGTCTTGAGACACTTTTTTGTGACCTTTACTTTTGTGTTTTAGCATATGAGTTTTAGACAGTCAGTTTGCTGTTTGAAGCACCTCACAGACGCAGAAGTAAAGGTGAAGTACTTTTCTTTGGACAGCAGTTGCCAAAATCAAAGTGATACATTTTATGAGCTGACCACAGAAAGAATGAGTGGCAGTGAAAAATGTAGGATTGTATAATTTGTCATGCTCATATTGAACCGTTTAATTCAATACATGAATTCAGAACATTTTAAATGTAAGGCACAAATTGAAATTGAATACAATGGCTTAAAAATAAATGTGGAATTTAAAATTTGGTTTTCCCAATTCAAATTACATTTTCTTAATTCAGACTGAGTTCTGCAACACACCTCTGGACAGAAGGGACATTGGTTCCCCGAGTGTCCACTGGAAGGCGCTCGCCTCCTCCAACACTACTTACACTGGTCCTGCTCCATTTCATTTAACTGACTACAAGTCATGTACATATCTATCGATCTATCTAATGAAGGAGACATGAAATTATATTTCTTTTATTACAATATTAGGATTTGTACATATTGTCCTCTCCATCCACATCACATTTATAAATTTATTACATAAATATATTCCAAAAAGTAGAATGACAACAAAAGACAAATTCCATATAAATCAAACAAATTAAGAAACAAGAAACAAAAGAAATACCTGACTCTGATACTTGTTTTTGATCGTCTCTGAGAGCTGGGTGAAAAGCTCAGGGAATGTAAAAAAAAAAAAAACATAACAAAAACAACAACAAAAACCTCATCAATGGGCCCTAGACATAAAACATGGCAGAGTCATCTCAAGCACCAAAAACAAGTGTGTCTTGCCACACGAATGCTTTGCAAGAGAAAGCAACTGGGGTGCAAAACAAAAAAGAAACCTAAATTCATTCAATAATTTTGATCGTTATTCTTAGCTTTCATGTTATTCCAAAACAAAATTCTCTCTCTTAATAACATCTCCATAGGTTGGGATGGATACAAAATTCACACTGTAAAATGATTTATGTGAACTTTGCAAGGGGAAAATCCAAAACTCAGTACAAATTAAGTTTGTCATTATTGGCTTTGGTTATATGATAAATATTCAAGGTTGTCCTTGTTTAAAGCACATGTCCAAGATATTAGTTCCCTTGAATTGAGGTCATGTCATAACCACACCAAAATAAAAATAAAAATCTATTCATCTCAATATGTCTTTCATCCAAAGATAATTTAGATACGTATTTTCATTGTCCATAAAGAACCTCATAATCAACAAATTGATCATTCTGCAGTCTGAATAACCTTCACAACACATGCAAAAATAAATGCATGCACACACTGCATGGCTTCTGATGCGACCCGTCCCTTACACACTCGCCTCATGCAACATAAGGGTCATAAGGGTCCCAATCAGACATCTAACAACTAGCAAGTATCATCAGATGAATGCTGTCAAATCTTTTGTGTGTTGGTGGAAGCGTTTTATCATGATGAGGTGAACTTCATCTGACTCAGACTTTGAAACAACTCTGCTTTGGGAAACTCTCCACATAACAAATCTATACTCCTTTCATTAAAAAAGTAAAGTTTATCTTAAATATTGATATAGCAATCAGTGAGCAGTGGTTTCTTATGCAAGTTAAGACCAAGACTGACCAACATTGAGCAGAGCTGCTAACATCCACACTATCAGGCATTTGAGGGTGGATAACTGGTGATGATAAACATGCAGATATTGATAAGACAGAGTTTAAATAAAACTGAACAACCCTCACATGAAGATTAAACCAAATTTACTGACAGGAACCTTTGCTGAAGGAAAATCTACACAAAGAAAACACGCATTCATTCATACATTAGCCTAGAGCACTAAGACAAGCAGTTTACTATTGTTTGGTCAAAGAAATCCAAAAACACATAACAGATGTAAATTGATAGCGAAAAATGTTTACAAATGTAATATATAAAATTAAATTATTACAGTATATATGCAAGTTGACCTACAGAAATAATGATTTTTAAAAAAACACTTGTGGGAGAAAAATGCGCTAAAAAAAATATGGGCAGGTCACCAGTCAACCAATCACTTGCATGTAAACCTTATATCAGACCTTATGTGGTAAAAAAACAAACAACAACCTGTAACCATGTTACAAAATGAAATTCAGATATATGAAAAGTCAGAACGCACCCTAAGCTCCTATTCCACTCATTACACCGTTACAGTTGACAACACAAAGCGTCAAACTAGAGACCGTTCATGACTGTTTTTTTTTTTAACTTTTGACAAGACTGAAAGAAAACAACAGAGTGGAGGGTAAAGCGTTTGTGCCGTAACGTCTGAGTTTGTGGAGAGAAGAGGGCAGAGAGTTGTTAAACCACAATGTCAGAACGTCTTACCATCCCATCCGAGCCTCCTGCCTCCTCCGCTGCCTGATGCAGATGGAGCGTGTTGCTGGCGATGAGGTGAGTAGTGGTTGGGTGGAGACGCTGGGATGTCACAGCGTCCTAGAGTGGAAGAAAGGTTTTTCTGGGTGCTTCCCCCCCCCCCCCCCCCAGTTTAAAGAGAGACATGTACATGGGTGCGGGGCGACTGGCGGCCTGCGTTAATAGGCTTCTTTCTGAGAGTGCATTTGTTCCTGGATCTTCTGCAGCATCTCCTGCATCCGCCGCAACTGTGAGGTGTGAGAGAGGAGACAAAAATATCAGTGTTGGGCAGTGAGGCATCCACAAGATATCAAGTTTTTTTTTTAAATTTGTCCTATCACATTTGTGGCAGTGTGAGGTGTGGAAACGTTAACAGGCTGTGCAACCTCTTATACAAGCAAACTGCTCACACATGACTGCACAGACAACAGAGCCGTGTCCACTGACAATGTGATCACATGCAACACGTCAATATCACTTGGGAGGTCAGTCTACTCTCTCTAGATCACGTGACCTGTGCTGACGACTGCGGGGAATCATCGGCTCATGGGACTGCCTCTTCACCCATACTCAAGAATATTGAGTATTAAGAAAAACAGCAGTTGATAGTCCTAAAACACACTTTGTCTTATGCGAGTTATATTGAGGTTTTATTCTTAGGGGCAGTCATAAGTCCTGTCCTGTCAAACTCACAAGAACAATGCATTTCATAACATCTGTTGGAAACTGGCAAACGTGAAGTCAGTATTTACTGGTGGCTAATTTTAGAGTCTGCTGATGTGTTGTACATGCTATGATGTGATTGTGATTGTCAAATACAGCATCCATTGACAAAATCTTTATCTACTTATCTCCACATTCCACACAGAAAATAAAAACCACATGAGGAAAAACCATTCAGTTTATTTGATGAAATAAATAGATTTCTCAAGACTAACTGGGGGAGAAGGAGGGGACTTGAAACACAAGGGGTTTGATAAATAGACAGATGCAGCATCAGTAGTTCTGAGGCTGAAATAGGCTCATTTATTTATTATAAATGATGATCAAGCTAATTTGATTAAGGTGTTTATGGTAATGTATGGTAATTATGAATGACTGTTCAGTCCCTTTTCAATTACTTTAATTGTAATTCTAAAATAATTACAGTGACTAGGGATCAATGGCTCTTATCTACAGTATTAAAATGGAAAAACTGTATTGTGCCATATCTTTGGCAAGTAAGGTTTGCTTTCATTTAAGAAATTTCCTCTATCCAATGCTGATCTAGCTTACACAGTGTTCCTGCAAGAGTCTGTAAATGTGGGCAAGGATCCAAGGACTTTCTACTCTTCACTAAGGAGATGCAGAATTGTATCTTTTGTCCCAACAAAAGGATATTAAGCTCTGTCCAAAACCTCGGCCTTGCCCCTGATCCCTAGATGAAGGTCCAATTCTAGATGACACAACATACACAATGCTACTATTGTCCGTCTTGCTCAAATCTAATCATGCCTTAAATATTTGCACAAGGGTTTGATCTTGCAAACTCTGTTTCAACCCCCAACCCAAAGCTCCAGAGGACGTGTGAGGACAGAGGAGTTCAGGTTTGAGTGAATCATTACTTGACAATTTGTGTTTCATGAGGTCATCCATGGTTCAACCCAGCAAACATGACCTGACTGTGCTGTGAGGGATTCTGGGTACACAAAATCTGTTATGTGTGTGTTAGTGATTGACAGCTAACGAGAATCAAGAGGCTTCATGGCTCTGATCTGGGTGTGACTCTGGGTTGGGCTGGGGCTCTGAGTGCTCATGGTGGTCTGAAGTGTGTTCGGGCTCGTGCTCATGATCGTGGTTGTGATCATGGTGGTGCGAGTCCGGCTCGGGGTCGACGTGCCGTACCTCCTCGTCTTTCTCTCGGATGAGTTTCTCTGTCTCGCTGTCCGCCACCCCCGGCACCATGGGGATGGGGAAGTCCGTTCCACTCTCCCTGGTCAGCTTACTGCAGAGAGAAACAGGTTCAACATTTAATATTTATAATTTATTTTACGAAAAGGCTCGAAATGGCAATATACAGTATGTTGGAGCATTTCAGTGTGCTATTTAATTTTTCATGTCGTTTTCAAGCCAAGCAGCTAGTATCAAGTGATGTGCGTATTCTTTGATGCTGCTGTTTTATTGCTCCAACATTATAATGAGAAGGCCGTTGCTAAAATGCTTGGTGGGTCTGACCACAGACTCTGACATGTGATTGGGTTCAACAGGTTCCAGTCGGACACCAGGGAGCTGTGAAGGAAAACTGCTCTGTATGATTCAATGAGTCTTTTTGATCCAGTTGAAACCACCTAGATTGATCTCGAGTACTACAACACTACCGGTCATCACTCGTCGCTCATCACTGGTCATTGTTTTGGAGAAGCAACTGTCTGGTCACACACTCAAGACCAAAAATCGTCCTCTGCACTGTGCAACACTAGGCACACCTAAGTAATCCAAAACCACCTGGACTGTTTTGTGATCTACACTTGATTGCTCTAGTCTGTCCACCTGATGCTGTTTGAGTGACAAGCGTCAACGTATTAGAGCAAAAAAAAAAAAAACGAAATAGGAGAATCAGAAAATAGGAAAATAGATAAACAAATGTATATATGCCAAAATGGGTACTTTAAACATCTATATTTGATGCTGGCACACAATGGACGGCAATACAATATGCAAAATATCCACAAATATTAGCATTATCCAGGCCAACGTGTGTGTTCCCGGATTCGGTGTGAGCGTACTTGCGGTTGCGCTCCTTCACCACCATGCGGGTCATGCTCTGGATGCACTGGGCCCGGTAGTTCTCGTAGTGGGTCTCCCGCGTCACGTCCTTCAGGTCCTGCATGTGGGTGCGTACTAACATGTTCCGCAGCTTCACAAAGTCGCAGTGCGCCGAGTTCTCCACTGTCAACCACAACACACACAGAAGGCTTTCAGAAATACAGTCAAGAGTGTTTTTCAAGCATCTCAGAATCCATCAATGACCCTAAACGAGCACCATCACTGACAAGTTTTTTGAATGTACCCCAATATGTGGAAGAGTAAATAGAGTCAATTCATAATTTGAAGGGCAAACTGCAGCACCAGAAGACACAGATGCAGCTCAAGACTGAAGACTTTTTGATTCTACAAATGACTTGATTTTGATTTGATTTGATTTATTAGACAATTAAAAGAAACATAGAGCACGGGAAAACCATGTACAGTTTTCGTCAAGGATAACACAATAAAGCTGGTAAGCGTATTTCCATTGTGGTCGTTGATGGAAAGGGGGTAAAAGGAATTATAGGATGCAATCATACAATACAAAGCAGAAAGACAAAACTGGCACCCCAATACATTCTAGAAAACTAGACATTACGTTCCAGTTCATAATACAACAGAAAAAAAAATAAAATTTACTTTACAACCAACAATAACTGGTAGAACTGAACCAGCAATAACTTGTAGAACTGGTTTCCCAGACACATTCTGGTACCACAAGACAAACCAGTTTCCCTTTGGAAGGATGAGAAAAGGGGAAAGTTTTACCTTCTACGATGCCCCAGGGGTACAGACGGCCTCGCACCCTCTTCCCTTTGGCCTCCACCACCGTGTTGCTGCCGATTACCGCAAAAGGGATGCTTTCCTTGTGGGGGGAGAAGAGAAAAAGGGTATAAAAATAAAAATAATAATGTCTCAAACAGATCTGGGTGGGGCAGGGGAGGGTGTTAATGGGTTGTTAAGGATGAAGCAGTGCAGTACTGAGTGGTGCAGTGCAGATCTGTTTAATGGTTGTGTTGTTTTCATCTTTCCCCACCTGCCTCCTTAGCTTCTCCCTGTACCCTCAATGTCTTTCCTTTTCATCCTCACTCTTCCTCATTTTCAGATCCTTTTTTCACATGCATTCTGTCTATCCATCTGTTACCCAGACAGTTTTCTACCCTTCCCATCCTTCATTCTTTTATTCCCATTCTTTATTTCTTCATCATGGTTATCTGAGGCTACAGAGGCGAAGAGAGATACAGTATACTGGCACACTGTTGACTCTTCAAGACTTATCTAGTCAGTGGTGGGCTGTAAGGTGTCAAGGTCATGCTGTATGGTCTGCATGTTTATATGATCATCAGTATATAATATTTACTGGCTCATCTTCAGGGATGTGATCAGGACAACAAAAAAGAAAAATGGCCAAAAAAGCAGGAAAATGAGAATCTTCAACAGAAATTAATTAGTGTTTAGTGTCTAAAAACAGAATCCTGAAAAATAAAATGAAAAAAATCTATATTTTAAATCTTATATGAACGGCATTTTCCCTTATTATTATACCTCTTCAGGTTTTAATGTCCACATGGAGTAAACCTGAATGTTGAATGATTCATTTGAGCAGCCGGTTTTCTGGTGTAAAAGATTCAGAGAGTGAAGCATTTTCTTGTAATTTAAGTAGTTTGTTTTTTTCTTGTTTGTTTTTTGGGGAATGCATGTCACTGTACTGTTTGCAATTGTTGTTTTCCAATCTGACAACAAATATTGTGGCATATTTGACAAAAAGGGGACTGATGCTGCACCTTTCACCCTCTCAGCTTCACAAAAGCATAGATGCAAGAAGACTTTTAGCTGGTTGTTCACAGAAAAGCAAGAACATGTACATTTCTACAAAGAGCGATGTCAGCTTCAACAGCGACCTATCCCCAGACTGTTTGTGCCTACTGTAGGAAAGACTAATGTTTGGGAGCTCCGGCTCTCACTTTCAGCTCGTGGTCCTGCTGCTTGAAATCTTCGTCCTCGTCAGAGTCACAGTCAGGGAACTGGTAGATCTTGATCCCATACTGCTCAATCTCCTCTCGGATCTGCAGGGACAGGGAGGAGAACGTATAGACCGATGGACCCAAAAACACACATTTGCCGTGATCATTCATTCGTTTATGCAATTAAATGCATGAACAGATCAACAGTATATTGATCGGGACCAGTCTTGCCTTGAATTTCTTTTTCTTGACCTCGGTCGGGGTGAGTGTGTCTGCCTTGGCAAGGACGGGGACGATGTTGACCTTCTCATGGAGAGCTTTCATGAATTCCACATCCAGAGGTCGCAGGCTGGAAGAGATACAACACATACATATGCAATGCACCGAGACACAACACACTCTCAATCTAGGAAAGTACACACGCCCAATCAATACCCACAGTCTTGCAGGCTTTCAGCATGATTGAAATATGCCATTTTTTTATTGGATCTGTTGCATTACTATGACTATAATTACCTCTGCCAAGGAAGTTATCTTGCCATCCTTTAGTCTGTCTGTCAGCAGGATGACTCAAAAACTTATGAAGGGATTTCCATTTAATTTGGTGGACAGATCGGTATCAGGCCAAGGAACAATCGATTAGATTTTGATGGTAATATGAATATGGGATTTCTTCCATTAGATGATCGTTTGTTTGTTTTTTTAGCCATATGAAACAAATGGAGATAAAGACTTCAAAATCTTAGGGGTATGACTGCAGGGTCACAACATCAACTTCACCTAAAATGTAACTGATAGGAAAGATGCTGAGTTGATGAAGTTTACCCATCTTGGGTAATGCCTAAGGCTGGGCAACAGAGGGAGCAGTTTCCC
This sequence comes from Centroberyx affinis, assembly GCF_046629955.1. Classification (NCBI taxonomy): domain Eukaryota; kingdom Metazoa; phylum Chordata; class Actinopteri; order Beryciformes; family Berycidae; genus Centroberyx; species Centroberyx affinis. The sequence goes on from NW_027280280.1 coordinate 54,683, forward strand.
TATCATTGTGACTTTGAGGATGCACTGCAGCACTAAGTTTATGGGACATTTCTTCCACAATGAGTGCAATGATGTGAAACAGAGCACATGTCCACCACACACACACACAAATTCACTTAAAAGTCCCACCTCAGCACTCAGTACAAAGGATTGGTGGGGCGATTAAGCATTGCACCAGATGTAAATTTTCACGTTTGCCAGTTTCCTGTAGGCAGGGCAGAATGGCCTGTGCATTAAGAATTTATGGGGCTGAATGCACTGCTAGTAAATACTGGTACACTAGACATTTACTGTAAATCTCAATTACTCCGGTGGCTGCGAGAGGACAAAAGCTGATGACAGAATGTTTTTATAAGGGTGCATGAGAATTGGGGGGGGGGGGGGGGTGAAGGTAATGGGCCTGTGGTCTTGTCCTTGCTTTTTTCCCTTCCTTTACTGGTGGCTGATCTGATGCAAATATCAAGCATAGGCATCGTAAGTATTCATTCTCCCCACCATCAGTAGTAATGAAAGAGAGAGAGAAGGCAAAGGAGGCAATACAGGAGGACTGCGACTGTATCATACCCGTGTCCGAAGGGTGAGATGAAATAGAGGCAGCAGTGCACACGGTTGTCCTGGATGTTCTTGCGGTTCAGGCCGCTCTCGTCTCTGAAGTACTGCTCAAACTGCTGGTCGATGTAGTCGGCCACGGACTTCCAGCTGGAGCAGAAACACACAGGGAAACAATGGAGACTGTACAACAGCTAAACTGTTACGCATGACTTTTCAACGACAACAGAATTCAAATTAAGTTTTAATCCGGTCGTACTCTGTGAAGATTAACAGCTTCATTTTGAGGTGATTTTCATTCAGGAGGGTTTTTTTGACATGTACCATTCGGTGTTGTTAACAGCATCCCCGAAGCCAGGCGTGTCCACGATGGTGAGCTTCAGTTTGACGCCTTTCTCTTCTATATCCACCGTGTGCTTAGTGATTTCTACTGTTTGAGTGATTCGCTCTGGGAGGAGGGACACAAACAATTGTTTTTAATATAAGCATTTCAATATTCAGCGTTTGAAAGATGTATTATAGAAAAAAGGCTTCAGCAAGGCTTCACAGTAATAGACTGACTGATCTTGCTTTCAGTCAATGAACAAAACTATATGAAAAGCTGTGGCCTCCTCACCTTCAGCATTGAGCAGCTTCCTGTCCTTGTAAAGATCTGTGAGAAAGAGGCTGTTGACCAGGGTGGACTTGCCCAGACCAGACTCCCCTTGAAACAAAGAATGACAAGGAGAAAAAGAGAAAAAGAGAAAAAGAGAAAAAGAGAAAAAGAGAAAAAGAGAAAAAGAGAAAAAGAGAAAAAGAGTGAGGTTAAGACCTTGTGAATTGGTTCGGGTTACGGTTAGGGTCGTTAGTAATCTCTTCAAAGTCATAAGTGGGCTTACTAGCTTGCAATCCCATAGCAATGTAAGATCAAATGTCCACTAATATGCAAACTCACCTGCCACCATAAGGGTGAAGTCAAATCCCTTCTTGACGGATTTGCGGTGCACCTGGTTTGGCAGTGTGGCAAAACCCACATATTCCTTATCCTGGTCCTAAAAACAGACATTAAAAAGAAGGGAAGGTCACTCAATACATCAGGAAAGCATAATAAGTTATGCAGTGTGCATTTGGCTATGTAAAAATTATTTTTCAGTGCTTCAATCAGCCACTCAAAGGAATTGGTTGTCCCACTCACACTGTCATAGTACAATTTATGTATCATTTGGAAATCTCAACTTTCTCCACATGTATTGTAGTAAAATCCAGTGTAAACAAAAAAGCACTGATCAAGGCCACCTACATATCAACACCTATCACAACCCATTCCACCGGAGGAAAATGAACACAAATTGCACTTTTTACCAGAATGAACAACGTGTAATTTCTAAATCTAACTAGTATAACCTTTACAAGCTCTGGCACTGCTTTTGAACTGTATCAATCCGTCTCTGCAGATGCACAGTTTACACAGTTCGACATGCTACAGCACACAAACCACGCCACCTTGTCTCAGCCTAACCCACAGATAGAGATGCTGTAATGCCTCTCTGGTTCTCCTGGCTGTCCCCCCTGGAGTTACCTCGGTAGCGTCGTAGGGGTCAAATCGACCCCATGGGCTCTTGGGCCTGGTGGGGCTGATGGGGGACGGCAAGTCAAATTCCACCGCACTGTTCAGCGGCAACCTGGGATCTGAGCCCAAATCCGACTGCGCCCTACCCGCCACAGGGGGCCGCAAATAAGACGGGGTGTGGGGACGGTCTTCGCCTTCAGCTTCCCTGTCTGCTTCATGGGGCTCGTGGCCAAAAGGGTGGTGCTTGTGGTCATGGTCATGGTGGTGGTGCTGGTGCCCTCCATGGTGGTGAGGGTCTTGCATAATGTTCTCCAGCTCTGAGTCATCTGAATGGCTTGAATGCTAAGGAGAGGCCAAGGTTGAAGGGGATGGATGAGGCAGTGCAGAGGAACAGGTAGAGCGGAGAAAGAGAGCGGTTGGGAGGCAAAGATAGGTCGAGGAAAGGTGAGGTGCCGATATACAAGGTCAGTATTAGAGATTAAGAGAGTTTTTAGAATGGGTCGCAGAAGCAAAGTTACAATCTTGAAAAACGTTTCAGGGACGGTGAATATTGAGCCTAACGCAGATGGGCAAAAATTCTGGAGTCAAAGAGGAAGAAATCCTTGAAAGGCCATCAACAAGAAAATATTGAGCATTCACTTCCAACGTCAGAGAACATGCTATTAACCGTTTCTGATGTTAAGCTCAGAATATGATCAAGATGTCAGAGGATATTTCACTTAAGCAGATGCACTCTCATATTAGCAACAACCTTCCCAAACTTGTTGGAAATTGATTTCCAACAAGTTTTTATTCTTGCTCAGCACTGAATACTGATGAACGAGACACAATGCAACATGTGGGATACATGTCAGGTGGCAATTACTCCTCATCATTATTGATGAAAGACCATGTTGGAGGCAAATCATCATCTTGTACAACTGAGTAAATAGAGTTCATTCAGTTAAAGTGGATTTGAATGTTATTTGATTGCTAGAAAATTGATACGGAATGAGACTGCAATATGATGACATCACTATCACTGTACATTGCTAGAGGCAGTGAGTGATCTGAAGTCACTTTTTCCACCATCATGGATGATAAATCCCCCTGACCACTGGATGAAATTTGGGAGCTACTGTGTGTCAATAAACTTTTCCTATGTTTCTCAGTCAAAATCGTCCTGAAGGGCTCAATCAAAACCAAACCTTTGCTGTTTTTTTGCCAATTTACCTTCCATGTTATGATACTACAACTTGTTTCTGCCGTTACATCACATCCTTCATCCTTCAATCCAACCAGCCAGGAAGCCACCGCTAGCATAAAAGTGAACTCTGGTGCATACCTGTAAGAGGATATGCTGCAGAAGTTCAGGCTGCTGTGTGTTTTCTGTACTCTGATTACCAAAGCTCTCCCGGCCCCAGAGACACTAAAAACCTCCCAGGCTAAGCTAGCACAAAGATAAATTATGCAGTGGCACTGAGAGGGCAATGAGGCCATTTAACTCTGCTTGTAGGCCCATACTGTGAATCCGTATTGATGTTATGTTTATGCAGTCTACACCAGCTGAGAGAACATGTAAGAGTAGAGTGATTAAGTGGGGCAAAACCAGCCAGGATAGAGCTTTGGGGCCAAGTGAAAAAACAACTTTTATTTACTTTACGTTATTACTTTATTTGTTTTCAGTAGAAAAACCCTCACCAATACTTGCGGCTCGACAGGTAAAGTTTAAGTTGAACTGGAAAGGGTGCTTTGACCATGAGGAGGAGGATTTGTCTTCCCTGGTTAGCATGAACCTTAGATTTACCTTCTACTGCATGTGGTTCAAATGATAACTGGAGAGTATGCTTGTTACTGGTGAATCAATTAAGCTTTCGCTGACGCAGCGATACTCATCATGTATAATTAAAGACTGAGACTAGAGGGGGAGTTGGACGGGGAGTTCTTCGTATTGTCACCAGTACCTGTTCAGCTTCATGGTCCCTGCTGTGGTCAGGGGAAGCGGGGCCGGAGGGCTGCTCATCTGAGGAAGAGTTAGCCTCATGGTCACTGTCCTCCATCGCAACTGGGGCTACAGTGCACTCTGCGATCTCCAACCAGGAAGTAGCATGAATGTGGAAAACGGAGGTTCAGCGGGGCAAGGAACAGACGCATCAAGGGAAGGAAAGGAAGGAGCAAGACCCAGAGAGAATCCGCCATGGGAAGATTTGGTGCATGGAGGGGTGGAGGAATGGGGGGCGGTGTGACAAGAGGAGAGCGTCGCGTTCAGGGTTCACGAAGGACAGATGAAGACAACAAGGTAGATGAAGAAAAAAAACATGAGATGATTAAATAAAGGCAAAGTAATAACAACTGGCATGATTGCAGATGCCAAAGTAGGAAACAAGATTGTGTAGTTGAATAATCAGCAAGATGACTGAACTACACATAATGGCATTTGCAGGACAGTCGTTTCCACAGTCTCCAAATGTCACGTTGGTCCGATCTGGACATCTGCCATCACAGCGCTGCCTAATGTTATTTGTTTTGTGCCAGTGCACTTAGTTTAACATCCTCTGATATCGTCCCATTCAGTGCTTCCAAAAAACGCACCACTCTAGACGATGTCGGTGCCAGCGGATGAGATTATCTGGCCTGGCCGGAGTTACATAATGCAGAGAGTCATTGAAAGTTTGATGAAAATTGGAACACCGACGCAGAGCGCACCGACACGCACCTCTGCCCAAACAGACTTCACTTATCTGTAGAGCCACACTGGAGTCAGTGCACACATATTCAGACCTAAAAGGCATCCATTTTTCTTAAATACAGGAAATCACTGTAACAAAGGAAACAAAACCCATGTATCATGATAGAAACTTTTTGGGATCTTGGCTATCCATGTTAGAAGAGCCATATTGGCAAAACTGCTAACTTTAATCCAACATATATTGTGTGTGCAACATTATTTCGGTGTGATAGAAATACAAAAAAGAAAACATTATTTTGCATGATCATTGCTTACTGTCCCTGTTGGATTTACTTGTATCTTAATGTCAGTACTTGGTTTGCTGCCTTATTTCTTCATATCCCCACTGGATTTAGGTTCAAAGTCTGATGCAAACTATGCTATACTTTTTTGACATTTTACATTTCACATCTTTCTATCATTGCTACCTTCTGCCACAGTTAAAAAGGCTTCTTATGTAATCCTAAAAAATGTTTCTATGTCATCCCTGTAAGGTTTTCTATGGCATCCATCCACGGCCTACTGTTTTAATTACACTGGGATTTGGAGCTTCGGGGCAGAGAAGAAATTGATAGTTTCACAGCTTAGGATGCCAGTGACCTGTTTTCCTTTGCTACAACCAAACCACACGGATCAATGTCCAATCACCTCTTCAACATGGTAGATCCTGTGACCTACATAGGAGAGCTGGTCAATAGCAACCCCTTGACAATTTAGGAGCACAGATATAGTCATGTTGCTCATTCACATTAGTACATATTGCTACATTTTGCCCACTGTTGTTTAAAAGCTTGAGAAACAGGCCTTCAGTAATCTAGGATGCAATCTGTTACAAAAAGACCAACAACTCCAGTTTACGGAGAAAGGACATTAAAACACAAACCCACTATTCCTCAGCAAAGTTGATACCAGTTACATCACTTCTAACTAACCTGATTAGAAATAAAACCATAACTTTCACAAACACAAAACCCCACGGTCCAGACGAAGCCTCACCTCCTCTCTTGCAGCGCCTCACCTGTGGTGCTCTTTACGAGAACAAAAAGCCTTGTCTTCCTGCCTCTGTAAAAGCTGCTCTTCGTGCCGAGTCCAGCCTCCAGCCAGGAACAGAGAGCAATAGCTCCTGCCTTTATACGCCTCCATCCCAGAGGACACTGCGTCCTTCAGCCCCATCGAGCTCCCCGGCGCCCCAGGGCCCTTATCAGCAGCATCGACAAGCTGCACGTCACCGCTCACCGGCTACAGCCCGACCCTGAACCTACAGTAGAATCCACACAGTAGGTACATGCTCCAGTGGTGAATCTATTCTGTTGGTGTGTCAACTTAACATTTTGAGCCATAGAGCAAGGTATGTTTCAGACGTGACAACAACCCCACACAATATACACCATATACACCCATGATTCTCTTGTTTTGGTGATCTCAGCTGTGAACATGCACTACCCACTCCAACATGCTGTAACATCCACGGCTCAATGCAACAATACTAACAGTTGGGCTAAAACAGAAGAGTGCAGATCAAACTGTATTGTCCGCACATCGAACATGTCAATCACACCATGAGAAAAGTAGGGCTGCAACTAACGATTATTTTCATTGTCGATTAATCTGACGATTATTTTCTCGATTAATCGATTAGTTGTTTGGTCCAGTTTTTCCTCATTAATATGCAAATGCATGCAGCAAGGTACTCCAAAATCGGATCAGATCATCTACTCTAGAGGGAGAACCTGTACTATAAGTATGAAGTTTCTATCATGTATTGTTCTTGAGTTATTGTGTTCAAAAGAATGTGTCGACACACAGATGGCACCATGTACCATGTTGGTGGAACATAATATGACACAGAAAATGATGTAAATGCTAAAACAGCCTCACCAGATCTAATATTTGGGCAGCCCTCTTAAGAGTTCTTCTAATTCCTTTATTATGTGTAATAAACTTACATAATATATTACCTTCTTGTGGAACATGTCTCAATACTTTTCACCAAATTCAGAAATCCGCACACTTTCCCTCAGTGCCATTCCCGAATGCTGACCCCACCTTTTGAGCTGGAGCGCAGCTTTCTTCTCTAAGCCACACATATCTGGTTACACCATCTTTAAACCTAAGTGATGAGGCAGGCATTGCTGTGTGCAGGTAGGTACTAGACTCACTTTCCACTAAGCACCCTAAAAGCAGCTTTGGTAGAGTGAATTGACAAAGTCGAAACTGGAACACAGCACAGCTTTTTTCCTCTCCCACTGCACCAATCAGGCTATCACTCCATGGTGTGATTATCGTTGATATTAAAGTCTTAGGTAAAACCACAGCCACAGCTGAAAAGGATTTAAGGCATACAAGAAAGGAAGGAATTTCATTGTAGATGGGATCTCTCCTTTTTGCATGGCTGCCTGACTTGCCAAAAACACAACACTACTCTTCTCTTGAGCTCTTTATTTGATATTATGACAGTAAGCTGGAGGGAAAAAGAAAAAGTAGATGAAATGGATCTCAAAAGAAAGCAGATACACCAGACAGAACAGAGCTTAAAACAGCTCAAGAACAAAAGCATTTGTAATGGAGAGTAGTTATATCGATGACATCATCCTTTCCAGCCGGACAGACCATCCAATCGAAGCTACTTGGTATGCCTGGCACACCGTCCTCTGAAGTAGGCAAACCTCGGGTTTAGCGTCCCGTCTTCCTGCTCCCTCCTTCAGAGCAGGGAAAGGGGCGACTGGAGAGTTATTGCTCTTCAATAATCATGGCAGTTCAACAGAGCAGAGAGCATCAGATTTTACTGTTTGCAATTTTTCCACATACAAACTTTTCCGCTACCCTCTTTCCCAGTGTTCTTAAGCCATATGAGTTCCTCCCGCCAGACAAAAGCAGTAGCACTAGATCCTTCGCCTGGATCCAATCCCCTGAATTGCTTGTCAGCCACACCCACACAACCCCATTTTTTTTCAAAGATTCAATGCAATTCTGGCAGTTCAGGCTGGGCTTAACTTTGAGGTAGCAGTCCGACTACGCAGGGTCTCACATTCTAACTCTTCAAAATGTTATAACATAAAATTGCACAACAGAATGATTTGACCTGATCAAGTGTCACATGTAGAATGTTAGAATATTGGCGAATGTCTTTGTCCCTGTTCCCGGTCTATTGGTTTTTACAATATGTACTGTATGTGTCTCAGAGCAGCAAAAAGGCCCATTAGAAAGACCCATTATCAAGAATTTGGCAACTTCCTCCACTGGGCCTTGACGAAACACCACAGCCAGCAGACAACAGTGGTAGGTCATTGTGTCTGAAGCAAATACGTCAATATGCTTATGAAACATTCTATTGACCGGCTATAGAAAGATCAATCAACTGCCAGTGAGCAGCACCATACCAACACAGCAAAGCCATACCACAACTGTCATCAATACTTTTTTGTTTGGTATAAATGTTCCAAAATAATGCTAGTTTTTGTGTCCTCGCACCTTGTAACTATTTTGACAACTTTACAAATAAATATGATTATAGTAGTAGCATACTATCATTCCATCACACATTAAGGCAAACTTAATAGATTACAACTCCTTTGGGAAAGCCATCTTCAATCTCTCTGTCTTTCAGAGGGAACTGTAACATGAATACCAGAACAGTATTTCAGGTTAGTCCATGAAAATTAGTTGTTTAGATAATATTCATCTACTTAAAATAATTGGAAAGTGGACCAACAAACAAGATTCTTACCTGGTAAGACCCTGCCCTATTTAACAGCAAAACATTGTGGTCTAACTTCATGGAAGACTCACAAAAATGGCCCCTTATCCTTATTCTTCAATCCCAATTACATTTGAAAACAATCTTCCATAACTAGAGTTTAACCTAGTGGGCTCTGACATCAATTCCACACATTTTCATTGGGCAACCATTTCACAGTGAGTCTCCCATGGGAGCAGGTCTCAGCTGAGACCTGCACCAATTACAATTTCCATAACTGGCCAAACTCGGTTCATCTTGAGGGTGAGTTCATCATCAGAATCAGAATCAGAATCAGAAATACTTTATTGATCCCCGAGGGGAAATTGGGTTACATTGCAGCTGCTCACATTGTAGAAGTGAATATATACAAGCGTAGAGAAATTATAAGAAATTATAAGAAAAATAGAAATACGAAAGTAAGAAATATGTAAAATATGTGCATTATACTACAATATATAACAATGAGAATAAAAATAATAATAATAATATAGAAATAAGAGAAATAAGAATTCTGTACAATATGCATCATACTCCAATATATACATACACCAGTGTTAATAATTAAATAATTAGTAAGTATTGCACAGTTGAATTATTGCAGTTGAATTATTGCACAAAAAATTGGTATTGCACAGTTAGATATAAGTTATAAGTTATGGGTTATAACTGCTGACCGGGTGCAATAAGTTCAAGAGCTAGTCTACTGACTCAGAGTGTCTGACACTCTGAGGGAGGAGTTGAAAAGTTTGATGGCCACAGGCAGGAATGAGTTCCTGTGGCGCTCTGTGGTGCATCTTGGTGGAATGAGTCTTGCACTGAATGTGCTCCTGTGCTTGACCAGCAAGTCATGGAGCGGGTGGGAGACATTGTCCAAGATGCCATGTAACTTGGACAGCATCCTCCTCTGTGACACTGCCACCAGAGAGTCCAGCTCCACCCCCACAACGTCACTGGCCTTGCGGATCAGTTTGTTGAGTCTGTTGGCGTCTGCTGCCCTCAACCTGCTGCCCCAGCACACCACAGCAAACAGGAGAGCACTGGCCACCACAGACTCATAAAACATCCTCAGCATTGTCCGGCAGATGTTGAAGGACCTCAGCCTCCTCAGAAAGTAGAGACGGCTCTGGCCCTTCTTGTAGAGAGCTTCAGTGTTCTTAGCCCAGTTCAGTTTATGGTCAATGTACACTCCCAGGTACTTGTAGTCCTCCACAATGTCCACACTGACCCCCTCGATGGAAACAGGGGTCACCGGTGTCTTGGCCCTCCTCAGATCCACAACCAGCTCCTTAGTCTTTGTCACGTTGAGCTGCAGATGGTTCTGCTCACACCATGTGACAAAGTTTCCCACCACAGCCCTATACTCAGCTTCCTCACCCTTGCTGATACATCCAACTACAGCAGAGTCATCAGAGAACTTCTGAAGATGGCAGGACTCTGTGTTGTAGTTGAAGTCTGTGGTGTAGAGGGTGAAGAGGAAGGGAGATAGGACTGTCCCCTGCGGGGCCCCAGTGTTGCTGACCACTCTGTCTGACACACAGTGTTGCAAGCGCACATACTGCGGTCTGCCAGTCAGGTAGTTGACAATCCAGGACACGAGGGGGGCATCCACCTGACACATGACTGACAGGCAGCCTTTAAATAGTGATTTTATTAGTGATGCTGGTGTTGTCAAAGTCTGTCAGTGATGTCGTGAAGAAACAGAATAAATGAGCAGGTCACTTGGATGCTTCAGTCCAGATGAAACCAGATGGTGGCTGGTTCAGGTCCAAGGTGGCATACGCAGCAGCTGCGGCCCTCGAGCGACACACATGACTGGAAACGCCTCAGACAAGCTTGCTGCTAAAGCAACGCAGAAGCTGAAGAACAATGTGTGACAAAATAAGCCTTCTTATAGCACAGAGCAAGTCTTTTAAAGAATTATTCACATTACTTACAAAAGGATACACTCACCCTACAGGTTCACAGGTTCACTACAGGTTCACTACTACAGTATGGACACACTCACTTCTACAGATTCACTACTACAGTATTGCCAAACAAATGAGACAGGTAAAATGAAACTGCAGTACATGGAAAGCAGGAATATTATTTGAATATTACAGTACTGACCACATATCTTCCTTTGTCCATAGCCTCTTTTTTTTTGGCATTTTCTGCAACACTGAAAAGCCCATGCAGGGAATTCAAGCTGTGTGTTGATGCCTCCAAACAGACAGGACCCACATGCTGAACTTCAGCTAGTGGCCAATCTGAGATCTCCAACCTAGCAGAGCTGTTGGCATGGAATGTCCTGTTTGTCATGTGTAATGAGTAAGCGGAGGTAAAGCAACAATTTGACCACAGAGTGGTTTATTGCATACACAGTGTAGACCATATACAAAAAGGAATCTAATAATCTTTAATGAATAAGCAGTTTGAAGGGAAAGTGGCAGGTTGGTCCATGATTACTGAAGCAAATGCGAACCTCCACAGTCTTTCAACTGAAGCATATCAGGAAGAGCATTGTGGCTAGCATCAGCTCAGTAGAATAAATAAAAGGAAGCTCTTCAGGATGTCAGAGAGAGGAGGGACTTGTTTTATGATGAGACTAAAAAGTTTATGGTTAAGCCCAGGCAGTCCCTGAGAAACAATTGAAGGACATGAAACCCAATTCAACATAAACAAATTGTGTGGCTGACAATATGCTGCTTTGTTAATGTTGGATGCTGGCAGTGGGTTTGGCTGCCACGGTGCTGATGGATGATGATTTGTAGCTAGAAACGCAGCTCTCGGGGGAAAGCCCACTTCAAAATGCTCCCCATATGACATGGGAAATGCAATCAGAAGCTGCCGAAAGTCATAAAGAAACCATGCAGTGTGTTGTTATTGACCTGGTATGATGAAAGCAGGTTTCAACTTGGGGGGAAAATTCAGTCGACAGAGCCATTTATACTCCAGCTACAATAATTACGCCACTATTATTCAATGAATGCTAAATCATTTTCCTTTGGCAAGCTCTGCGTTTTCCTGCCCCTTTTGGCAGAAATGCTTACTTTACAATGTCAGTGAAGTGAACAGTGTGAGAGATTTTGCAAAAGCAGACAGGGGAGGGTTGCATAATTGGCCATCCATGCACACGGTGGTCTTGAACCCCACTTGAATCTTTAGACCATTTTTCAAGAAAAACCCATAAACGTGGCTTTTCAAAAGCATCCACACCAGAGGCTCCACTTAATTTTTATTCCTCTTTAAGATGTCAATGCTGCGGAATGCACAGGCTGAATACCAGTGAGGTTTCCCCTTGTGGCGAGGCCAGTAGCAGGTGGTGAAGTGAGCATGTGTGCTCTGTGTGAATGCTGTGGTTGTTTGGATGGTTATAGCAGGGCTCTGTGTGAGGCTGGCTCACTACACAGAGGGAGAGAGAGGGAGAGAGAGAGAGAGAGAGGGAGAGAGAGGGGAAGAGAGAGAGATGATTCAAACACTCCCCCCGCACAAACAACTAAAGAGCTCATACAAATTTGCTGCCATACAACTGAAATCAAGTTTACTGAAGCAAACAAACTCCACTGCACCAACTCTACATATGTAATACAACAGAAAACACTATTAAGACTCACAGTTTCTCTCATTCTCTACAACGGATTCCTCTACTTTGCCGTTATATCAGTCCAAGGAAGTTGAAACCACAAGGATTTGCATGCCAGTGTCCTTTCACAGCAACTATCACGACACAAGTGCGTCCCTGCCCCAAAAGTATTCCTGTCTATGTCAACTATGGAGCAACAACAGCTGGCTACCTTCAGAGGCTAAAGGCACTCACCACAATCTCAATGCATTAAGCTGTCGCACCTGATCAATACATGTGTCTTAACCTCTTAAAGAAAGACGGGCAGCAGGGAAAGCTCAGAAAGCAATCAAACCAACTGCATTAATAAGTCTTGGGGAAACAAGGTATTCATGCTCCTCTCAGACGCTTAGGAGAAAATGTCTTTCCTGATGCAAAGTGATGTTTGAGTACGGAGCCAAGTCACATGCATTCACATGAAAGACCGATCATGTGTGTTATCCCGGCCTTGCATCATGAAGAGTATCTAAACATTCCCAGATACGTTTTCTGTATGCACAAGAGAAACCTGCAGCCACAGACAGCTGGCTTTATTCCCGCTCCTGTCTCTGTGATGGAAGGCTTGAGGGAAGAAATCATACAGCAAGCAATTATCTTACCACACACACATGCACACGCACACACACACAAATAGCAGGGCCAGCAAGACTGAAAAACGGCAAACACATACCTCTGAGTCACTGTTTGTTTCAGAATTTGCTGCCATATTATCCCTTTAGAACCAGTGGTATCCCCTCAGCTTCACCAGCCAGCCAAAAGAAAAGACAAACAGAAAAGGCCTTGAACAGCTCCTCAGACAGAGTATCACTTCGTCAGTCTCAGGACACCCCTCATTACTTATGCACACCTATTTCCCCTGCCTCTCCAATCAGACGGCATCAAATTTGCCTAGCCACGTTCCCTCCATTTGGCCTGGGAACTTCTTCTTTTTTTTTTGAATAGATACACCTTCTGGCTCTGTTTCAACCACTCTGCATGTGGAGCACATCGATAGCCCCGCCCCTTTCTTCCGTTTTGGCCAATGTGTGTCTGGTATGCAGATGAGAGGCAGCTGTAGCAGTGGCAGCTCGTGTCTGCAGAGCCGTCCGCACTTCAGAAGAGATGCTGCTCTGCAGGGAGCTTGTCAACATCTGCCCTGTCGCCTTGAAACAAGCCTCTGTTGCCCTCATTCTTGAAAGCCACGCATTTGTGATCTCTCGCACAAACACGCACACACACACACACACACACACACACACACACACACACACACACACAGGCACAATCTCGGTCACTAACACACACATGCATGAACGAACACGCACAGCACAGCTACTGCTCAAGCTATCCAGAAATAATTGGAATTGCCTATGACTGGAATAATAAGATAAATTATGATTAGATGGTTTGACTTGATTTAGCTCTGAGTGGCCGACCATCTGAGGATGGGAAACGACAAAAAAACAACAACATGGACACAAGTCCTCACAATGGCCGTCACATCCACCCCAGGCCTCTCAGCTGGCAGTACCAGGGCCGGAGTGGCACCGCAGCAGGCAAGAAGAATCCTGACTGTGTGTGTGTGTGTGTCTGTGTGTGTGTGTGTGTGTCTGTGTGTGTGTGTGTGTGTGTGTGTCTGTGTGTGTGTGTGTGTGTGTGTGTGTGTGCGTGTGTGTGTGTGTGCGTGTGTGTGTGTGTGTGCGTGTGTGTGTGTGAGGGGAAGGGAGGAGAGATGACATGTGGCCTGCACGCTACAAAAAATCTTTTCATCTGATACATACACAAACTCTCTCTCTCTCCCTCTCTTTTTCTCTCTCTCTCTCTCTCTCTCACACACACACACACACACACACACACACACACACACACACACACACACACATACAACCTCTGAACTGGGCCACAGTACAAAGCTTTTCCCATAATCTGACTGGATCACTATGCTTTGCTAGTCTTGTAATAATCACTCATTCTTAAGGAATTAGGATTTTGTGATTATGCTATTCCTTTGGGTCTTGTACAGAATGTCTGCTTTAAGTAAAGAGAATGGGCTCAGTGACTTCGACTTAGCAACGTCTGTCGCCGCAGTTTTTTTGTAAAAAGCCAAGCAGGAGTGAAATAAAGCACTACATGACTCTGTGTTCCTGCATCTAGTGGACTTTGACAGTCCCACCGACTTGCCGTAGCCCTACACTGTCTATGCTACAAAGACAGAGATCTAGTTTGAAAGGCACAACTCGTGTCTGGGTTGGGATCTAATCTTAGCATTTTAGTTTAACATGAGAGAGAAGAGGAGAGGAAAAGCAGAGGCAGAATTCAGCTGAGAATTCATTTTCTGCCTATGGGAGGAAGAACTGAACGTAACTCGATCCCAATCTTAATAGCCCTCGCTGCAAGTGTGCCAATTTATACAACAGTAATAACTACCATAAGTAGTAGACGGAGAGCAACAAAAATATATACAAATAGTCTCAGGTCAACAGCCGTGGCAGTCCAATCAGCCACACAGTAGGCAAATCCCACTGAAATCTCTTTAAAGCTGACAAATGTACAGCATTGGCCTGGATGAGAGGGGGCAGAAGAAAAAAAACACAGACAAGAGACGTTTTTCTACTAGTTCCTGTTAGGAAACATGGTGTCTGGGGAGATGACTTCAGGTCCACTTTAATCCTCTGCGGTCGGCCCTCATCATGAGGGTGATTATCATGGATAGTCTGAAAGAGCTGACGTGCCTGAGGGATGGCTTTAGATATACAACCACATGCTGCACACAGACACACACACACACTTACACACATAGACATACTGTAGGCACACGCGCACACACACGTGCATTATATATAGACCTGTGCGCACACCCGTACTTTATGAGGGTACCACACACACACACACACTGCTCGGACAGACTAGACATGACAATAAAGTGCTGTCTTTGGGCCTCTGAGGATCATATTCCAGGCCGTAATTAAAATGTCTCTTTGTCCCTGTTTATGTTGTAAGGTCATCTGGCGCGGGGCCAGAGGGGCTGGAACCAGTTCCTTGATAAAAGCCATTGCACACAGACCAGGAGCCAGGGCAAACACTGGTATTCCAAAATGCTTCAAGACCCCAAAAAAAGGCTTCACCCTGTGACCAGAAGGGAATCTGCTGTACTAATTGCATCTAAAGCGGTCAACAAAGACAGTTCATGAGGTCACGTCTCCTTGTGTCTCTGTGGTATGTGTTTATGGGGCAGCACTATCTCAGTACAGCTTTTCATTTTGCTCATTGCGGGGGATGCAGCAGTGCAAATGTTCCCCGTGGGACCACACACTGGAGAGAGGGTAGTGCCATCTACTGACAAGACTGGAAACAGCTTGACTCACATGTGCAGAAAAGTCTGTGTGTGCGATGCTTATGTGCAACTTGCGACAATAACATCCAACAAACAAGGACAGTGGAGGATCTGAATGGTGACGGATATAAAACGTCATGAAAGAAAACCCAGTGCCGATGCCTTGTGCAAACCACCGTGAGCAGGCTGCGACCTCTAATGACAGCTTCATTACATAACGCTGGGCAAATTATTGTAATTCACACACTGGTCTTGCCGTGGTCTCCTACTGCAAGCACATGCATGCATACCAGCCCTGAACACAAGGACAACTTTCACCCCAAGCATGGATAGTCATGTGACTTTGTCTACAGCAGGCTGTACTGTGCGAGTGAACGCTCAGCAGGAAAACCCAACAGGGGAAAAACAACTAATTGGCATTAAAAACACCTAAATTTCCTCCGGAGCTGTCTGAGAAACTGGATGGAGCATTTATACAGTAACATGCAGTGTACACCGACTCCCCCTTAAGCAGATATCCAGCACCTCTGCAGGAACATAAATATTGTTCCACAATAGCGAGGAATGGGGAGCCGCTGGATCTGCTGAACTTACACTTCCTACACTTCCTCCTCCATTCAATTAAGGCTCTTTATCTGACACAGAAAGATTCCTGTTGGACAGGAGCTAAAGCATTCCCTCACTTTGTTTTTTCCCCCCTCACAAGGTGGCATGGTGCAACAATGGCTCATGTGGTTCTGGTGCGGGGCGTATTTCCGCTGGACGACTGAAGAAAGGGAAAAGCTATTCCAGATTAAGAGTGAGGAATTCCATTGTTCAAGTCATTTTCATCATGCCGTGCATATTCTGTTTAACAGTGACCAGTATTTTTTCATATTTGTCGTTATATCGTTCTATTGGTGACAATTGTTAGGGTTGGTTTGACCGGCTTGATGAAAGTCTTGGTAGCCTTCAAGTCCACAACCAGTGGCCTCATAATGACCTCATTCAGTATGAGCTCTGCTGAAAATGATTCAAAAGTGAGGCACGTGCCTCAAAAGTCACAATCAAATCAACAATCAAAATGAGATTAACCGATATAGCAGGTGAAGTGGAAGAAGAGCTGCACACTTGTGCCTGCTTTAATCAGTAAGATTTAGCGGCTGCCCTGTAAACCGATGATTTACTTGCAAAGTCGGTTTGAAAATGTTCTAATTGTTGATGAGGTCACTACGGGGGGGCTATATACAGTATGTATGTTTTAATATTGAGCTGGAACGTCATGTGGCCCAATGCCAAAAAGGTTCTAGAAATATTTTGGCAATTCATTTGTAGTAGAGATATTTCTACAGTATGTGGTTCAATCAGTATGTTGTTCAATCAGAGATGCATTTCCTGAGCCTGGAAATGGACCACAGGTTCCATAATTTTGGGCCACAGCACAACAATGGTGCAATGTTTTGTACCAGATTGCAATGTATTAAGTTATTATTGGCTGGAGGACCAAACAAGCCTGGCTAGTTCTACACCATATATAACGAGCTCCACTGCTCTACATGTCCAGATTTGTAATGATTTTGATGTTAACACTTTTCATCATCCTTGAGGTTTGACACTAGTGCCATTAGCAAAAACTTAGCTTTAAATCAGGTATTACAGGGCACAGATCTCTTCTGATTGTGTGATTGGTTGAGAGCTAGCTAGACCTATGGGTATTGTAGTAGTTGTCATGGAAACGTCAGCACCTGAGGTTGAAACATTCATAATCAATGACAATTACAGTCAAACAGGGAAACTGGGAATTGTTTTCCTACCCAGCAGAAGATAATTAGCCTACTTGATACTGTTTGGCAATTATCATAAATAGAATTATGTTGAATGGTTGGTTAACATGGGAGAAAAAACACAGCACCACATGACATTTAAGTTCTATAGGACCACGCCCTTAAAACAAGAGGCCATCAAAGATCTTTCTATCTTTCTATTGAGAGACAAACAATTAAATTATTTTATATCACAGCTAAGCAGGACTCCTCCTAGACCAGTTCCTTGGCTGGCATCTCTGTCACTGCAAACGGTATGTTAGTACGAACGTCGTCATCCATGTCCTGCCTTTACAATACAGTGTGTCACTGACGAACATGGACTCTCACCAGCTACGCCCGCTGTGCTCGTGGCCCAGCAGAGAGCGTGATTTCCAGCTAGGCTAAAAGCTGTCTGGAGCTCATTTTAGCTGCATTTTAATTTTGCTGACTCCTCTTGAGGGAGCTACAAAAGGAATGAGAAAAGAGTCACAGGCAAAACAGCAGAAAACATGAGCAATTATGGCCATGAGAACTGTATTCATAATAAGTGCTATAAAAGAATTATAAAGCTGGGGTGTTTGTACTGCTCCGTTTCTAATCTGCTCCAACTCTACAGTTAAGATAACAGCACAGAGGGCTGAACTGCATCATTAGCAGAAGCATGGATAGTGTAATGTAACCTGCCCAAATTAAGAAAGAATGGTTTAAAATTTCAAGCAGATTTAGAGCTTATCAGATATATAATCACCGTTCAAATAAACCAGCTGCAGACACACGCCAGAATGACTTCACAAGATGCTGAAAATACATTTTACTTCTATTTCAGAAGCCACAACAAAGCCTCTGTTTTTCCATTCAGCTCAACAAATGCACTTTATCCCTCCACCTTTGGCAGAGACCTGGACGTTTAAACTACCTTTGCCGTTTATTCCCAGCCATTATCCAAAATGAGAAACAGGGATTATTATGTCTATTGGTTTTCAGTGACCCCGACATCGCTGTGTAAACTGGCGCTGAATAACGAACAAACCGCAGAACAAATCGCCTGCCTTTGATCCAGTCTAGAAAGGTGATGTTAATGTTTATTTAGGCTGGTGTGTTGCACCCAAACAGAGCGGGGAAAAACCAACACCTGAGAGACGAAAAGCTATGACAGACAAAACAAGCCCACCATCTGTTAGGCAGTGAACTCTGTTTGCCCCAGTGAAAGGGAAGTCAGTGGGTTGTGTGGCCTCACTTCTGCAACACTGCATTCCAGCCTGTCTATCTCCCATATTACATGAAAACAAACCCACCTTGTGTGATTTCTGGCTCCTGCACGGCCTTATCAAAATGTTACCGAGGAGGACCGAGAAGAATGAAGAGCCATGGATGTGCTGAGACAGTGTTGGCATTGTGTGCTGAGCAGATTCAATAAGAGAATTGATGTCAGCGTCTGGACTAGACTTCCTGTCTTGCCAAAGGTGCCAATCGACTGGAAACGAACACAAAGTAAGCTATTCCCAGATTCATTACTTTTGCAACAGTAGATTTAGCAACCAGTCGGCTGTCCCTGGGGCAGGCAGCGCTGGAGTTGACTGTTCATTACATCATACGCAATATGCATCCAAAAAAAAAGTCAAGTAGAAATATTGCTTTGCACTAAAGGCAAAAACACACTCCTGGGGGAAATCTAGATGATCTGTAAAATTTAACAACTGAACTAAAATAGTTATCAACTAAATTAACGCTATAGCCTAGATGATCCATTATGTAAAATTTGAGCCATCATGCCATTTGAGGATACATGATTTATTTAACCTACACATATTATGCTGACAATGATAACGCTGTTTGCCCAGCAAATGATCACACAGTGCAGACATGTATGATCCACAAACAGAACATACTCATGAGGTGTCCTTTCACAGGAAAACCACCACCATCTTTAATAACAGATTGTCTCCTGGGATAGGATTTCAAAGATTTAAATTGAACCATTAGTAGATTATCTCTCAGGAAGTGCATCCTAGTCCAGAATTTGCTCTTAGTATACTCACTCATGAAGAGGAGACATACAGCATCACTTATGGACAGAATAGCAACTTGCCAGCAGATCTGGCTTGCTTGAGTCCCCTTTTCCTCTAATAAGAAGCCAATGTATATTTGAGCTTACAGTACCAAATAACACCCACACACACACATACACAAACACACACACACACACCAGACCCAATAGTAGCAGATGCATGGTCTAAGACACCCTTGGTACAGAGCGATGCACGGTCCCTCACAGTCCAGCCATTACAGAATAGTTCAAACCACATAGCTGCTGATGACAAAATGTTTATTCAAGTGAGAACAAACCAGATGTCTGAATGGGCTAAATTTCTCTAAACCACCAATTCAATGTGACTGAACAGGGTGTAATCCTCTGTGCTGGAGTCTTCTGACGTAACTCCATTTTAGAAATCTATTGAACAGACATGGTTTCTTCTAGTGAGTTTCATAAATAATGTATGGGATGACCAATGGGATAAATATACACTGGGTAAACATTTCTTCCTTAAACAAACACTGTGTAAACATTTCATCCTTCAACAAACAACATCAAGATGGTAAGTCTGGATCCCATAATTCAAATATTTGTCAAGTGCAAAGACTTAATGTTTATCCTCCATGCTCAGTCTTGTTTTGAGCTCCTCGCTCACCCACCCTGCTCCCTGACCCCCTGGTTTCCTGCCGTGCCTCCTGGGGCGTCTGGGGTCATCTCCCGAGAGACCGACCTGTTTAGGGGTTATCTCGAAAGTGAAAGATTGTTACGTTCATAACAGCATAATTGAGTGACACGCAGGAGCCCAAAATGAGCCTCCCTACCTCTGTGATTGACACTCCAGACATCACATGAGGATTCCCTGGGCGCTCACTATTAGGAAGCGTTAGCATAATAAGCAGGAGCGCTCAGGTCCAATCTGCAGCTGACCTCTAAAGTTTTCAAAAGTCTCGACGCCCTGAGGCTCAAAGCTGCTGCAAAGACTTGAGGTTGTTCGACTGCAAAGCCCTCATCGAGGAACATGGTCGTTACATCTGGGCTTCACCTGTGAATGGGCCAAGAAGAGCCAAACTCCCACCATGTGGCCTCAGCAGTCTGCATCACATCTCTCATATCTAACAAGTAGTTGAGCAGTAGGCCCATTCGTCACGCAGGTGGGTTTGAAATCCACATGTTAAGCTTTTTTTCATATATAAAAAGAGAAACATTTCAGATACACCTGGAAACAATTTGAATGACAAACCCAGAGAGATGGTGAAATCAATCATTTGTACTAGCCTAACTCTTAACAAGGATTTGGATAACGCTGCTGAATATGTGCCGATCAGTGACTTGTAGCCTCAACAGATGGTGATGGCGACTTCTGGGGTGGGGCCTCGCTGGCCTGGGCTCCAACGTGAACTAGACATAATTGTCCTCTTCCTCCTACTCTTTCCATCTGTTCTCCTGCTCCCGGATGTAATCCGCTTCTCTAATCTCGCTGCCCAAACACACCAAGACCCACATAAAAATACACACAAAAAGGCATGGAAACCTCAACACATGTACCCATAAACACACACACACACACACACACACACAGACACAGTGGGCCGGTGCTTGGATGCCTTGCCAAATGACTCATCAGTGATGCCAGTGATTTTAACACATGCAATTCAAACGTACGTTGTGCTAGCTCATGCACAAACTCTATGTACCCCATTCATATGGGATTCACACTCCTGTCTACCACATATTAACAATAACAACATCGGCCTAACAGCAGCGGTCCCAAACAGACAACAACCACCCGCTGCAGTCAGTAGTCCATCCCTTCGACCTCCTGTGCCACCAAGAAGATAAAACTCTCAAGACACACATGTTTCAGATAGAGTGAATTCAGACAGTCATGTGTACATGAAGACACATTCTTTCTATCAAAGACTCCTGATTGGTATGGAGGATATAACAGGCAGGCAGACACAGTGATAAATTGATCGGAGCATCAGACTAAGTCGATGTCAAAAACAAAAGGCAGATTGACAAAAACGCCACAGTTCTGTCTGGTGCCCTTCACGTTACAAGCTAAGAGAGGTTAAATGGCTACATAAGGCTTGTACTGTGCAGCCTAGCTTATCTCACCTCTCATCACAAGACAGATGACACGCTACACTTACCATTCTGCAGACTGCCAAGACACACACACACACGCCTGAGTAGAGGACGGGGACAGCGAGCTGCTCCAGGTTTTCCACAGGCAAACCCTCTGCGCCCCCAGCTCCAGTAGAGATACGCAGTCTTTCACCGAGACACTAATAGTGTTATGCAGCACACAGACACATGCTGCGTCCTGGGCTCAGTGGCTGCTATTGCAGAAGGAGCAGCATGGACTATGGGAAAAGGACAGAGCTGTAGAACGTGAGAGAGAGAATTTAGAGGAGTGTGAAGGTCAGAGAGACAGGAAAGGAAAAGCTCTGGGTAGAAGGGATCGAGCTTACTCATGTACTTACTAGTACAACAGACTTCAGGAAACACAGGTGGGAGTTTGGATATTAAACACCAGGCACAGCTGGGCTCAGCATGTGGAAATAAGGAGAGAAAACGGCTACAAGAGGGTTTAACTGTAAGAAAATTAGAATCAGTAAACTACAATAAAGTGTCAAACAATAAACAAGGCAACAGTAAACATGTCCTCCCCACACATGGTAAATGGTAAATGGACTGCATTTATATAGCGCTTTTATCCAAAGCGCTTAACAAGATGCCTACATTCACCCATTCATACACACATTCATACACCGATGGCGGCAAGCTTCCCACACAGGGTGCTGGCGCAACCATCGGGAGCAATTTGGGGTTCAGTATCTTGCCCAAGGACACTTCGACATGCGGACTGGAGGAGCCGGAGATCGAACCACCGACCTTCTGATTAGTGGACGACCCGCTCTATCTCCTGAGCCACAGCCGCCGCCAGGGGTGGTGCCATTATTGTTAGGGTTAATAATTTAAAATTATGTTATCCAATGCTTGTATAGTGTAGAGTATGGTTTTTGTTTTTGTGTGCTCTCACGCATAATATCACAGACACTACCGATAATAATTTTGAATTGCATAGCTTCACTTCAAAATAGCCAGAAATGCCAAGAACATCACATACAGAGCTAATACGGCTTGACTGTATGTCTTTTGACAGATTAAATAAAATTTATGGATCGCAAATCATGCTGAAAAACTGTTTTTATCTCAAATAATTCACCTCTGAACTATGGCAGGTGGTTTTATGGTTTATTGAAAGCCTGAGTGAATAATAAACTGGAGGCTCTTCAGCAGTGGGGTCACTGCAGCCTCCTACAGCATCAACCATCAGCTTTAGCCACTATGGTTTTAAATCTGAGCAAAGGGCTGTCACCTCTGGTTTGTTTAGCTAACTGCCACCGTGGGTAGAGTGTGTTTGGGTACATTCAGTGGGGCATGATAATATTTATTTAGGCTGGGCATCTCCTGCCCCCTCACTCACACATGTACAGCACAGTAGCTAATGGCTGAGCATGACAGCCTTTGATGCTGCAGTGTCCAAGTTAGCACAACTGTCCAAGTCTAACTGGGCTGTAGCTCTGAAGCAGTGCGGAGCGTACTAGGATATTTTTTCCTTTGTTGATGGTATTCACTGTTGACACTTCCACTGAGCTTCAATATCCACTGTCACAATTTCCACTGAGCTCTACTATTCAATTATCTATGAACCAGAGAAAAAGAGCATGACTGCACACCAGGCTGTGAGATGATTACTGCTGCTGATTTCTGAAAGATGCTGCACGATTCTTGAATCCCATTCAGAGAGCATTAAATATGTATCGCACATGGTGTGTGTCACCAAGTCACACCTCAAGTAAATGAGGTGTCAAAAGGGCGTCAGAAGGAAATGGCACAG
The DNA here is from genome assembly GCF_046629955.1 of Centroberyx affinis. NCBI lineage: Eukaryota > Metazoa > Chordata > Actinopteri > Beryciformes > Berycidae > Centroberyx > Centroberyx affinis. The sequence continues at coordinate 77,870 of NW_027280280.1, forward strand.
GCTCAGTGAGACACCTGGCATCCTGCAGGGTGTCACCCAGCGTGACATTTAACCCTGCCATTATTAATCCAGTGAAGCCAATGTATTGTACAGTAAAAGAAAACGATTAAGTTAGATTAGAAAAATTCAGATATTATATAGGTAATTTCTGCTGGGTTTTTTTTCCCAATTTATTTCCGTTGGTGTTGAAGTCAACATGTACACACGGCCATCTGCTGCAGCACTCTCATGTATAGGTTTGAGTGCATAAAACAGTAAACATTAAAATTTTATTGGACTCTCAACTGGCAACTGACTAAAGTCTTTGCTAGGAAATACAGTGTTTCGACATCTACATTTTGATTTGGACAGACCAGTTCCACTGGTTTGGTGTACTGACAGACTGAGGTTCATACCGGGACTTCTGCGGATGTGAAAAACGCTCGAGCAATAAATGCTAGGCAGTAGCTAGCCCTTTTACTAGGCACTACGTATTTGCCTGCCAAGGGTCCGTCAGCAGCTGTCATGGCAATCTTTCTGTGGAAACAAGAGTCAAGACTATAGAAAACAATCCAAAGTTATCCGCATTGTAAAATTGGGTCATTGCACCATCGGAAAAGAACTGTGAGCTTTGACAAGGCCGGTCACCGAGATCAAGTATGAAAGAAAATAAGCGGTAAGCATGGATGAATGTGTTGAATAAACACACAGGGTATGCAGACTATTGACATTGATTTTTATCTGCTGTGCACAGGGACAGAAATCTATTTCTCATAATGATGGATGAATAAATTTGACTTAGTAGCATTTTGTAATACAGTTTAGTAAATCCATTATTTACTCTGTCTACTCTGTTTAACTCTGCAGTTTATTCTCTCATTCCCTCCCTCAGTCCAGTCCTCTGTTTGGCTGTCAACTTTTTCTTACACTGCTTTACTGCTTTTATTTTGCAGCCAAGTCCAAACACACAAACCTGGCATGGCTGCAGAGTTTGGAGATAAACTGAATTTGACCTGGCCTCTAAGTAACCTCTCCATCAAACAGCTGGCATGGAGAGAACGCTAAGTGGCACAGAGCTTCTTCACTAGAGAAACTTTCCAACTCAGCAGGGACTGTAAGAAGCCTCTTCAAGGGGGCCACAGTCGGAAACTCTCGGTTCCCCGAGTCAAACTCAATAGAGTGATATACTCCAATTTTACACAGAATTAGGCCCTGGGTCTTCATGCCTGCTGGGAATAGCAGTCAGTGAGCCACCATGGCACAGCATGACAGTGATGAGGAGAGACGGGTGGGGGTGAGAGGGTGGGAAAGTGAGAGTTAGGAGGAATTAAAGACAGCAGATAGATAGCGAGAAAGGAGAGAGAAAGCTTTGAGCGAGGTAAGGACTGATACATGGAGGCCCAGAAACCAAAGAACATCCCATAACTATCCACAGGGGGAGATTTTTGTTTTTCTCTGGCTCTTCTCAATCTATCGTCAGAGAAACTATCAGCTTACCTATGAAGTGCAGTGCAAGAGGCATATACAGTAGAAAGGCCCTGATGCTGCTCCATTTGAAAATGTTGAATATGGCTGTAATATAATAACCTCTAAGACTTTGCTTTACAAAGAAGAGGTTGAGCTTTACATAGCAAAAGGCATTTGTGACTTTAAAAAAGCTTTTTGGTGCTGCATCTGCTGCAGTAGCACCAGCTAAAATGTTTTTACAACAGTGTGGTACTCAAAAAGCCAATCGACCAGATGTTCACAGTATAATCTCCACAACCCAAAATAGCAGATTTATTTTACACATACACAAAGTGACCAAAGCAATACATGATCCAGAATGACCTGAATACATTACTGTCACTGTATACAGTCATAAACTGATGGTGAACCTACAAATGCTATGGCATGACTGATATGGAGAGTATATGTTATATTATCATGCATTTCATGTAAAAAGTCCCAACTCAAACACATTTTGACCACAAACCAGTTAGCCTGCAAGCATGCATTACAAATCCCAACTATGTTATTACACAACAGTATATTAGTAAATCATGGGCTAAAAATGCACAGATATGGAGGTCAAATGTGACGAAGCCTAATATCATCTGATGCAAACAGACGATCACATCTGACTCTTCAGCAGTGGAGTTTTTAAGTGGTTTGTAATCTGCAAAGCAAGCTGCAAATGGGAGGGTGAAATATCTTGTACCAATAGGGGAGTCAGTGACTGATTTAATCTGGTAGGGCCTATATGCAGTAAACAGTCATCAGAGAGCTGCAGAAACAGTAGGGAGGTCCGTGTTGTCAGTCTATGTATGTGTATGTCCATATTTGTTAAAATGAGTGTGCGATAGTTGAGCCTGTGTGGCTCTGAGTCAAGCTGTTAACTCTAAGTGTGTGTGTGTGTGTGTGTGTGTGTGTGTGTGTGTGTGTGTGTGTGTGTGTTTATGTTCACTGATGCTTGCGTGTTCATCTATCCGTCTGCGTGAGCGGACAGATTGCTGACAAAGCAGCCTTCGTCTAGCCAGCAGCAGTGTTGTGTTAATAAGAGACACGGAGCAATATTCCAGTCTGCCACATCTGTAATGTAAAGAGGACCACAACTATTTTAGAAGAGAAATAAACGAAATACCATCTTACCTCTAACTTTTTTTTTAAAAACTGCTTTCTCTGCAATAAAATTCTAAGACTGTGATGGTGTCTGTGAGTGTTTTTCTTTCCGTTATTAAAATAAATCAATGTTAACAAGCTGGTTTTAGTATTTTTTTGGCATTCAGTATTTTTGCATCCAGATCTCTGTCAGGTTTACCTACAATAAAACATCAGAAAGTACAGAGACTTCTACAAGTCACTAAGCACTACCATCTGATAATTCACTTAAACTATATATTGGATCACTGGGCAAATTTTAATGTTGCTTAGCTGTAGAGAAAGTTTGCTGGAGTGGTTGGTATTTCAAGTCATTCTTGATTGTGTCAATGCACTCATAGAAATATCAAGGGTGTGCAGTTTGAAACAAAAACCTTGGAATAGCTCATACTAAGGCAAGGGACTATTTAAGACTTTTCAAAGTATACATTAAATCAAGCACATTTCAGTTCCAAGCCACCAAACTTGCAAATAACTATTTTCAGGAGCGACATCTCTCCCACTTTGACATTTTCACTCATCCTTTAAGCCTCTCCACAGACTAAATGAAGTACACTTCCATCGTGCTTGCAAAAGTTTCACCTCATAAATTAAATGATTTATTTGTGTCGTTTGAGGACACATCACATGGGCTAAAGTACTTTCCACTGTGTGAATCACACCAAAAAAAGCTTGGAGCAGCTAGTTAATGTAGGCAGCAGGACACCAACAGTTGGTACTTTCTGCAGGGAAATCTGCAAAAGTGGGAATGGATACAACTACGTCTCCCCTACAGACAGTCCTGCATGAGTGTAAGTTTACATACATGAACAGAAATGTCAAAAATGCATAATTTCAGGGAGGGACTTTTCCTTCTTGCTCCCTTCTACTAGTTGGGAGCAGGAATCTGATTGCTGACCTTAGTCTGAATTCTCAGGCTAGCTCTATTAATAGCCCAGACACCAGCTAACGCAAGACTCCTAAGTCAGCGAGCAGACCTCGCTCGCCAGGCCATGCTTTAGCCTGGCTCTAACTGGACTAGACTGTAGATTAGGAAGAAAAACAATGCTGCTGCTTCGCCTTCTCAACTCCTCACAGCGCCAGCTTAATGCTGCAACAGCTACTGTTTTATTAAAAGATAAACATAAAACAGGGTCCACACTTTAGTGGGACCACTGGATATCAAGCTGAATGGATACACATAGGATTATAGACAATATGTTTTAGCACGATCATTCTGCATTGTTTAGGAAAAGTCCAGTACATGCCAAAGATATTGAGTTTCAGTCAATATCCTTGGCATGCACATTCTGAGATATCTTTATCTACAATTCCACTGAGATCAAATCTGTGTCTTTCTTAAGCAGAATGGTATGCTTACAACATGACAACGCACGAGCCTTCACCATTTCCCTCTCATGGTAATGCTGCAGGGAAAGGGGCACCCCTCTTGGCACGGTGCCCAGGGAAACTGGGCAGCAATGTGAGATAGACACCGCTATGCCACAACCAGACTGCTCATTCAGAGTGGGGGAAGTGGGCTTTTGTCTCCACAGGCACTGAAAAACTTCACAGTGCTGTCAGTAGTGTGGTGTAGTGTGGCTCCAACACTAACAGAAGCTAGTTGTAAATCTGTTAAAGTTGCCTATAGCAGTCCAGAAAAAGTTAAACAACAACAACTTGAGTCAGACTTCTGACATGTGTTTTTGGGCAGGCCGAACTTCCACAATGCTATAAAATATGTCCCCATGTGTTCCGTCACTGTGACAGAAATTAAACCCGTTTCAGCTTGTTGGTATCACACAGGAATTCTGGTGATGTGTTGGTGTGAAGTTTGCTTTCTTTAAAGCGCTGCGGGGTTGACACACATTGTCTTGTGATGTTACGCAATGCCAGGATCTCTTTCTCCAGGCCCACTCGTGCTGTAGATTTTCCCAATGAAAACAATGTCAAAGCCATTGTGGTTGAGCGAAAAAAAGGCCACAACTGTCACTTTAGATAAACATGGTCTCAGAGCTACATCTTATTGTCCGCCTACAATGTTTCTTCCTATTGTCTTGAAAAGAAAATGAGAAAAAAAACGACTGTACTTAGTACTTAACTTTGACAATGGACTAACCTCAACTACACAAGTTGGTAAAACTCTCACGTCATAACCGAAAAACAATCATAGTCACAATATTTAGACCCCATTTAAAAAGTGTCACTGTGCCCCTAGCCTTTTACAAGGTCAGGCATTTCAAACCACTTTTGTATATTGTCATTTGATCCCACAGACGATCACAAGTTATAGACATTTCCACCTCCTCCGGGGCACTCTTAAAATATGTCACATTCCTAGGTAACATAAATATCGCAGACAGACGGCACAAGAGGGCGGGTGCCAGTCTGCTGCGGCGATGGCAGCGGTGGAACAGGTGGAGCGGAAGGGCAAGGACAAGAGGAGGGCGGCGACGATCCCTGCAATAAGACGCTCAGGGCATTAGTTTACTGCCCGGCGGAACAATCCGCTCTGCGGTGGGAGACTGCAGGAGCCTGAGGGGCTTTTTCAAACACTTCAAATTCTAGGGATTCTTCAAGCAGCACAGTATGAGGTTGACTATAAGTATGGATGAAAGGGAAACCAACTCAGCGGGGGCTATGCATGTCTGTGTGCACATGCATGGACATGAACTCACACACACACACTCACACAGCTTGCCTGTACTTCTGCAATAACTATGATTAAAACATTCGACCAAGGTCCAAAATTAACACCCACCAAGTGCCAAATGCTGGTAAAATTGGTCTTTCGCGGACTGATCGGCTGCCTGTTTCTCTGGCTCTACACAAAGCAGTAAGGTAGCCTCTAATCTCAAACAGCACTGCAGAAGAGCAGGGTGACATATTCCAATGAATTGTTTTCTTAGCAGGTATTTTTTTTAGTCTACCAGCTTGGCAGGTGAGCCAGAAAGTTAACAAAAATGTACATTTAGGTCACTGCGTTCAGCTAAGCAGGGCAGGGACCATCGATGGTCAGAGCTTTAGCTTCAATTCAATAAAAAAACATCAGATACACTGAGAATGCTTCCCAATTTCCTCCAGCTTCTCTGCCAGCAAAATTCAAGTCTGACTCGCGGTTTCTTCGCCTGACATCTCAAGGAAACAGACAGTTCCAGGTCAACATATCTTCCAGTGGAATAAAACCTTTTGAAGAAGCACATACACACACTGAGGTGAGCAAACAGTGGTGTCCCTGAGGGAAACATGGTCGTTTTCTGATAACACATGATAGAGTTACCCAAAAAGCGCTGTGCTCGTCTCCTCTAATGCAGCTCAGCAAAATGAACGTTCCTGGAGTCAGATACTCCCGTATTCCCCAGTGTGATATCATCAACTGATGAGTGTGTTAGAAAGAGGTGTCGAGGTTTCTGCTATTGGTGGACAGCGGGAAGTTCACCTGCCTGTTTATAATGTGCGTGTTTCTCTTGGGGCAGATTCCTCTTTGTACTGTGACTTAGAGCGACTGCTGAAGGGGAAGTTTGCCCAAAGTTCTCTTGGAAAATGTTTTCACCCCGTGGAATAAAAGGGGCTTAGAAGCAATGAGTGGATTTGGAAATCACCTATCACTTTTTCAGGACACTGACACATAGACAGAGACACACATACAAAGTAACCCCAGCAGGCAGGAGCCAGTGATAAGGAAAAAAAAAGATCACTGCAATAACCCAACTGCCTTTCCATATGAATATGCATGAATTAATAAAGTTATCAAGACATTCTAGGAATACAAAAGGGCTCCTTGCTTGATAAAAGGTCACAGACTTAAGTGTGCTTATGATGGTTACAGTTGGACACCTGGTGGACTCCAGCAGGTGTAGCTGCACAGTAACATATGTGAGCTATTTGGGGGCCTGTGAGTATTCGGCTGGAAACACACAGCCTCAGGCAAACATCATTTTGGCCTGGGAGCATTCCTGATTTTGGAGGCATTTGATTTCATTAAATCAACTGTAAATGATAACTCTGTTTTCTGACTATTGAACAGAATGGGGTCACAGTCAGTAGCGAGGATATTCTTATGTAGCAGTTATTTTAAACCAGACAAAATGTTTTTGGCACTCCGGCCTTCAGTGCCTCTTCAGTATCCATCTTGAAATAGGCTAAATCCTGCTTAAAAATATCCTCGCTGTTGAGTGTGACCCCATTCTCTTTAATAGATATTTGATAGAAGAACAACACACCGACCAAGCGCAGTGGCCCACCTACAAACTCTGTTTTCCGTGTCTTCGTCTAAATTCGTCTAAAAAGCACTGCTTGAACAATAAAGAAACCCCTAAGGATACTCAGAGGAAGGTTTACAAAAGCTCTGCCAGTGTGTATCACCCCATAAAAGGTTGCCAACGGCAACCTGTCAATCTGCTGCAGCTACCGGATGTTTTTCTAGTCCGCGTCCAATGACCAGGAGTCTAAAAAGAGACTGGAAGAGGTTTACCAACAGTAAAAATAAGGAAGTCATTAGCTGCTTATGGTGCTTAAATACTAAGGGGAGCTCCATAAAGCAGTAGGTAATGGGCATCCATGTTCTGTGTCCTCTTAACCTTTGAAGATCATATGTATGCACACACACAGACACACGCACACACACACACACGCACACACATCCAGACACACACATACACCATCAGACAGACACCTGTAATTAAAAATACCTCACACAGAGCGCAAGTAAATGAGTATATGGTGTGCTGCTAAGCCAAGTGTGTGTGTGTGCGTGTGTGTGTGTGTGTGTGTGTGTGTGTGTGTGTCTACTGTCTATCTGACTGTGTCTGTCTGGGTGATGTTTCAGATCCCTGGCAGTGAGGGTGGAGGCCCATGGAGAGAAGATGGGAGTGAAGAGGCATCCTGTTGTGGTCAGAGTTCCCCTGGATAATAAGGAGGTCAAGATGCCACAGGTATGCAAGCATGTACTGCATGTGCGTGGGAGTGAGTGACTACTGTAAAGTGAGACGGACTATTTTAGACAGGGGGAGACCAGGGAGCTACTTCACATACAGGAAGACAAAGAGGAGAAAAAAAAGAGTTTGAAAAGGAGGGAGAAAATAAGAGGTGAAGGGGAAAAGGGGGACCAGGCTTTGGGATCAGGGGAGGCAGGAGCCACGTGTCTCCCTCTTTGATCCCTCAATGAGATGCACATGTTGCTGTTCACCCCGATCCTGTGATCCAAATTCTCACAGAAGGAAACTTCAAGCTCTTCCTTCCCAAATCCCAACTCTCACACACTCCACTGCCGAGTCCCAAAAGCACTTCAAATTTCAAAGCGTTCAGCGCAACCACTCAAACTCTACTTCAAACTGCCTCCCAGCCTCTCGCCTACTGAAACATCTTGGTCATCATGATGTGGAAGTGGATTCAGAGTCACGATGTCAGTACAACAGAAGACCTGATGTAACATAAACCAAATCAATACCCAGATGAGTACCCAAAAAGGTCATTAGGTGATTGAAAAGAGAAAGTCTATAAAACAAAGCTGTCAAATTGTAAAGACAAATATGAAGGCCTTCAAATAACTGATTGTTTGGACATATACCTAGAAAGATGAGATTTTTTATTATGTGTAATAACATATTTTTACAGAAGGAGCAGATCAGCTCACTGTTGATATTCAGTACAATCATTCAATTTTATGTGCCACTGATTTTTGTACACAATGTAGATTCACAGCTATTTCACCTACACCAGTGAGTCATCTGCCTCTTTGCAGCAGGATAACATTAGATAATTTTGTTTCCAGATAGAGACAAAGACAGAGTAGCAGCTAAGCCAATTATGGAAACTATTCACATGAAACCATAAGAAGCCACAAGAGTAGTAAATATTTACTAAGTGGTGGCGTGCCAGTCTTGTGGTTATGGCTTAGGTGTCTGGTTTCAGACGGGCTGGCTATGGACTGATGTGTATTAGCCACACACACACACACACACACACACACACGAAAGTGTCCAATGTGTGATATAAGGAGGGGAGAAAATTCACACACACAGTACCCACCACTGACCACCAAACACTCATGGTTCATAAAAGTGCACCTGGTCTCTGCCTGCCCCAATTACATTTGGGATCCATTTCCGACACTGCAAGTGGCTACCCAGTGTGTGTGTGTGTGTGTGTGTGCGTGTGCGTGTGTGTGTGTATCCATCTGTCTGTCGCAGTTGGGGTCTCCTGCTTATATTGGCAACAAGGTCTGGAGGTCTATGTGTGTGTCCAAGTGTGTGATGTTAAGGGAATAAAGGCTTCAAAAGGCCACTCCCTCCAAGGCCACGATTGATTAAATGAATGATTGTTTGATTGATTCACTCACACTCATTCTCTCTCTCTCTCTCTCTCTCTCTCACATACACACACACACACACTAGACCACTTCCCAATTACAGTAACATTCCCTTAATCTTGCGGTAGTGTCTTAACTCCCGGCCCTCTCCTCTCCGTTCCATCCATCATCGTGTCACAGCATGCTAACACATTCCGCGCTTTACTTACACCCAAGTGCTTAAATCTGATCCTGCCATCTGTGTAAGTATCTGTTTTGTTTGTGTCTGTGTGTGTGTGTGTGTGTGTGTGTCTGTTTTGTTGATGTTGATGGTGAGGATGGATAAATACAGTATGCTGAGCAATCATACTGGTTTCTCTGCTGGGTTTTTGTATTCTAGATTTGGGCATGCTGGATGCCAGTGGCTTGGTGGAGCCGTTTCCTAAAAAATAAGCTCTGGCAAGAAATTATCCCCGACTGCAGGTCATCACTGTTTGCTCTCTTATCTTTTGTAACGGCTTTAGAGAAGTGTGTCACCTTTCTCTCACCATTTCCACTCACAGTTGCTTCTCCTCATCTATCTTCAACACTACTCTTTCCTTTGACCTGTTACTCTGCATTACATTCAAAACATTCCCTTTCATACACCCAGATCCAGTATTATCCTATAGGGCAGAAGTGAATCAAGATACATTCTTATGTTCTCCAGGGACCCTAACTATCCTCTTCTTCATCCCCTGTCTTACAGAAGATCTCCCCGATCTTCACCATCTCTCCTCCTCCTCCTTCCTTTTGGCTCGCCTGGCATTTCCTCCCACTGTCCTGCAGCATGGTGGGGAGCATCTGGAAGTGTTTTTTTTTGTTTTTTAGGGGGGGAGAGAAGGGTGGAGGGAGCTGGGAGCTGCAGCTGAGGAGAATTAGCCCTCGCCATGCTCGTTCTGGGCACACAGTCGGTCACCTCATCTCCACGCATAGGCACACACACACGCACACACAGACATCAACACCCATGGCTGCGTCCCAAGATGTCAAAACTCACATCACATTTGATCTAAAGTAACCAAAATAATTAAAAGGCCAAGAGCAAGGTCAATTGTCTGCTACTACTGAGGGATTACAAGATCAGTGTTAGATAAGATTCTGAATCACAATATTAGCCTTAGACCTTTGAAAGTCTAATCTAGACTGATCTGTAGCATATAACCCTGTTTATGAGAACAGCTTCAGCAGTGACATTAGGTAGATAAATGACACCAGCTGAAACAAATACTGTATGTCTCCACCACAGATCAAAGCCTTGTATGGTTCAGATTTCAGGGACTCCTAAGCAGAGTAACATACAAACCTGTAGATGTATCAAAGGATATATCTAAGTACTGTATCAGCCAATACTTTCACTGAACAATATATCAACTTAGACGATCCAATTTAGGGGTCACTAGGCAAGAACGATTAATAATAATTTTTCTAATTTTTTTGAGAGATCTGTGTGAGAAAGACAGGACATCAGTCGTTTTGACGTATGACAATTTGCATATCGCTGTTCTGATACCAAAGCTTTAGCCAATGTTTCAGCCTGTAATCAGCCTGATGTGAAGCTGTGTCTTCACGGTCCTTGCTGTTAGGCTGCACTCTGTGACTTTGCTCCCATAAGCAGAAAGATAAGATCAAGGCATCTTGGCTCCCAGCCCAGGCTGCTGTCCATCCTAACAAACATCAGTCTGGTTGATACACCGCCTGTATGGAATTTCACTGTAGGAGTCAATTTGCAATGCAGAAAAGATGGGATTTGTTAAATATATAGTATATGTGCATCCAGCTGTTGGTTTTATGTGTAGATGGAGGGAGAGAGATAGCGGTTGTGACAGCGAGAGAGCAATTTTTTCCAGTCAAGAAAAAATAAGTCTCTTACTCAAAATGCAACGTCTTGTCGCTGCATTGAATTATGGTCTGTTGAGGCTACTGTCAGTGGAGAAACTGCTATCTCTTCTGCTTCTATGGATTTTCCCTTTATGGAGTACATTCAATAACCATATTCCCTAATTTGGCTGTTTCATGGCAGTTTAAGATGAACTGGATAGACGAAAGCAGAATGCTCATAGCTATAGCATGTGTATCCTCAACAGGCCAGTTCCAGTGGGATTATGGATGACTACACTCCAAACCACAAACTGACAAACCGAGGCATTATGGAGGAATTTAAGAGTCGTCCCACAGGGGTTAGAGGCCAGCAGTGGATGCTGCAAATACTATAGCTGCACAATCGGAGCACGGATTCCCAATACGCCAAAAAAATTCAACAACCACAAAGAAAATGTGAATATAAGAGTGATGACAACTACGCAGTCTCCTCAGCTACTTCACTCATAGTCACCATATTGGAAATACTGTAAAAAGCCATACGCTGTCAAGACAATCCTTAGATGGACAGTTTCAACTCCTATCTCTCAAAAAAGGAATGGATTGAGTGCAGCACAGATTATCAGGCCCCCATGATAACCACTGCCATGACATCATCACCAGCACTCAGTTCCCCAGAACGCCAATCATCTCCGGGGTTGGTGGAGCAGGATGGTGCTCTCTCTCTGGTGCAGCCATAGTGGTTCGTGGGAACTGGGCTGCAGATTATTTATAGGGGTAGGGGCTGCTTCTATGAGGCTTTAGAGGAATGTCTAGGGTCGCCCTCTGACCAGAACGTCTGCAGAGTGCCGAGGCTGGAGGCTGGAGGGCTAGCTCAGGCTGACGTGGGACATCTGCACAGATGAAGACATGAGCCAATTAGCTCCGGGGTCCGGGTGAGCCGGCCCAGCAGGGACAGGAAGGAAGCGGTGAGCATAGGAAGTGAGATTGTCAGAGGAGCGCCAAGTAAGGCTAGGCAGTAAACCAATGTAAGTCTAGTCATTTACTGAAATGAGCCAAAGACTATCAAATTAAGCCAAAGCCATCTTCAAGCACATATTCGAGAGAGGGTAGTAGACTATTACATATAAGGAGAGGAAATGAATGGGTTAAATGGCCACAAATCAACTCATCTTTATAATTAGTGCCAACTCTAATTACCCAAAGTTTCCTTTCTGCACTAACTTTATATTTCCTCCTACTGCATGCATGCATGCTGAGAAAAAAGGAATAGATGTAATCTGCTGGGTGAATCGGTCTCCCTCAGTCCCTCCGTCACATGCAATATCTCAAAAATCACACTTATTGGCCCAAGGGAGATGCTACAGTAACATATTTGTTACCGATTGGCCGTGAGGGGAGCTGCATCGTTCGTGGAGGACAACATGCTTACTGTTGTCAAAATGAATAGACGCAGGTTGCATCTAGTTCACTTAGTAAAATAATAGTAATCAAGAAGTGGGGCAACAGTTTTAGACTGGAGGAGTAGATAGTTATACCCCTCATCAACCCACATAATTGATATCGACTGAGAGGTACATTTGCCTGACAATGCAGCTTCCCCTCCTGTGGAGTAAATTGGCTCCAATATAAGAACACTGAAAATGCGAGGGCTGCTAATGTCCACACCAGCCTCCTCTTTAGGCACTCATCCTTCATCATCTCTTTATTGTGATCTTAGAGCAACCTTGGCTGTCAATGAAGTGTTGTGTGCCTGCTCCCTAACCCGATTGTTTGCCCTCACATCAAACTGCAAAAGCCCCCGGGGCGGCCTGTCAAAAGGCAAACCCCGCTGCTACAGCCTCGGTGTTCGCATCATCACTGTGCCGTCACAACGATAACACGTCGAATCACCCCACAAGCCTGGAGAATTAAGTCCACACACTTTGCCCATTGGAGATTTATACAAAACGATGGGTCGGGTTTCACTGACAAGCGATACAGCACCCTCTCAACCACCAAAGGGCTCACAGAGTAGAGTGGCACCATTGTTTGGCTCTGGTGCTTGGACTTAGAGATAGATCCAGAGAGATAATGTAGTGGATAATAGAATTACTGATAGAATTACTGCACAGTCTAATGCATGATGTTAACATTTGATACTGTACGGTGGTTAAGATTCACATGATAACAAATACAACTAGATCCATGCTAAGAGGATGAGAGGGAACTTGGAATAGAGTACTGCTGCATCAGGGATATGAGTCTGCGGCGATTCCCCCTCATTTAACATGTGTGTGTTGAAGCATGAAATGCAGTTACATATTGACAGAACTGACAGCAACTGAAAAGCACACTGAGTGTCATCAGATCATGACTCATACTCCTCATGTAGCGTGCCCTTGGCTTAATTACTGCTGATATTTTCACAATAATATGTATGTGTTTCTTCATCAATGACACTGGTATGAGGATGTCAATCACTGGATGGCTGGGTGTGGCGCCACATATCTGCACATTCCACATTTGCAGTTTGCAAAATGCACACAATGAGCATGCATACAGAGGCAGTGACAGCAAATGAGAAAAACAGACACAGCTACAAGGGAAGCAGAGGAAAGGGGAAAACTGGCATCTACTGCAGTAGCTAGCTAGCTAATGGGCTAATAAAGTCCAAGTATAGACTGCCTGCACTTTGGCTGCAGTGGCAAGCAGCAATTGAAGGCACAGGAGCTAATGGCTAGTTGAATAAAAGCCACACTGGAATGCATCATGGCCCGTGTGTGTGTGTGTGTGTGTATGTGTGTGTGTGTGTGTGTGTGTGTGTGGGCGTGTGTGTGTGTGTGTGTGTGTGTGTGTGTGGGCGTGGGGGGGGTTTGTCTCAGTAGACTCAGAGAGACAACCCAACTCCCCTTCTTTTTTCTGACAGTGAAATCTGCGGTCCCCCTTACTATGCTCCTCTGTCCACAGCTGGCACTGCCCAGGAATGGTATGACATCATTCTGTGTATGTGTGTGTGTGTGTGTGTGTGAGTGTGAGTGTCTGTGCATGTTTGTGTGGCATTTTTAGGCTAGCAAAAGGAAGCCGCAGTCACCCTCTTGCTCCACCACACCCCAGAGTCCAGCATGTGTTGCAGCCACGGGTGCGGAGGCAGCGGATGGGCACTTTAGCTGCGAACGTCAACCTGGATTGAGTGATTGCTTTCAGAGGAGCGATACAGTATATTGTAATTTAGGAAGATCACACAATGGGTGCGGTTAGAAGACCAGGAACTATATTTATGGAGACTTGGACATCTGTTTATTTAATTACATACCAAGCAAGAGATGTGGCAAACCATCACGAGAGTATGCCATCTGTCTTGTTAGATGACATGAGCAAGAAGTAGCCGAGCAACACCATCACCTGACCAAGAGCAAGCAGGAGTCTCTGGTCCTGTGACAGATGATGTCCCCATTGAAAATTCGTGACAAGGTGTCCCCTCTTGATACATTGAAGCTTTGTCACATAGGTCTGGAATGCTGCTGAGGAAGGAACCGGGGTTGTCACACCCATACGGATCCACTCCTCTCCACCCCCCTGTGAACTGTTTGGGCTCAAAAACAAACACACACACACCCCTTTCATCCCCAGTCAGGCCAGGCCAAACACAGCTGTGGGGCCGTGGGACGCAGACGACAACATGGAAAGGAGGGGTGAGAGGGAGGGGGTCGGTTTTGACACCGAGGTGACAGGCTGCTGGAAAAGCTGCAGAGAATAAGAGAGCTCCATCACTCTTTAGGAGAGCTGCTGACTGTACAGAAAGACGGTCAGGATGGCTAGGAGAACAGCTAAGTATAACAATTAAAACATAAAGAGTGAAACGCATGTAACTCCAGACAAGACAGCAGGCAATTATCTTAAGCAGTTAATAATAACCCTGACACACCTACAAATGCAAAGGATTCTCAGTTGTCACTTTGCGTGAGACAAGGAACAAGAAAATCTGGGTTTCGAGACCACACCTATTCTCACACAGCAAATCCTCTGTGGTGTCAAGTAAAACCCCGAAGCACACAAGCTCCTCACAGCAAACATCAATTACTCAGTACAGACACTGTTTGAATGAGAAGCGCTTTTGGTGTATGCAATGATAAAATAGTTCAGATACAAATCAAACACCAGGCCTGTGATTTTAGCAGTGCTTAGACAGTAAAATGTAGAGGTCCAATGACACTTGTCCACTTATCAAAAACCTTAGTCTATTCTGATTTGTAATCTCCTTTCAAATAATGAAATATTGCAAGACAAAACTGCCTGAATTGCAGCGGCTGGCAGGAGATTCATGGCCTAACTTGACTTCAACAACAAACAAACCACAATGGCCTCATTTTGACAAAATAATCGAGGCCAAATTCGTCAACAATGACCTACTTCAGGTTCAGCAGCAGGATTGAGGAAAACACAGTTTTCTTACCTCATCATCTGGTCAGGGGAGGATGATTGAACAGCAGCGGGAAGGATGGTTTCAGAATCCACATCCAGTGGTTAACGAGGTTCAGACATACAGAAAGAGTGGAAGAGAAATTTGTTATTTAAAAAATATTGATCACACATCATCTGAAAATGTATGAAATCCAGAGATGGCATCACATGACCTTGCAAAGTTAGGTGACATTTTTTGACATTGTGTTAAATGGGAAGTTGGTAGTAATCTGAGGACAACAGATGGACGTTAATCTGGGTTTGATCCGGTCTTGTGTTTAACAGTCCTGTCAGGTCTTGGTTTGGCTGGGGAAGATCAGGCGGAACAGGCGGAAGATGAATACCAGGTTTCAGCACAGACATTTTCCGACGACTGATGTATTTTCGTAGGACTGATGCAAATACTTCATGCTCACAACAGATGATGAACCCATTTTTATTGAGAAAGATTCTGAGCAATGACATTTCCGATGTGTGTGTGTATGTTATATGTGATAAAGGTGGAGATGTTGCAAGTGTGTGCAAGTTTTTGTGCCTGAAACAGTGCTTGAAATGAAGTCTTCTCAAGGCTGTGCGTGCTTGTGTACCCCGAGTAAAATGGAGCATCGGCTCCTGGCATATTTCTAGATTTAGGCTGGGTGAAATCAGCCCCTTCTCAGGAAATGTGGCCTAACTGAGAACAAGGTACAAAAGAGTCTTTATTTACTACTGGACAATACATTTGGAAATTTACCATTTCCAGACACAGTGAACATAATGGGTTGGCAGTAGATCACTATCAGCCCCAGCTGGTGCTGGTGGGGGTTAAGTGCCTTGCTCAAGGGCACACAGCAGGAGTGCACCATGCTCACTAATGACATCGGCAGTCAGCTCGAGGTCTGGCACTTCCAGATTAGTTGGTCTCTCCAGGAATTAGTCCAGAGCAGACGCTGGTCCGAATTACTCATGGTGTTTCCCATTTGCTGGCTCTTTCAGTCCCTCAGAGGCCAGAAAATGTCTTTACTCCAAACTATCTGTCCTGGGGAACATATTGGCAATATTACAATTATCGATTCACTCCTAAACCAACAGGACTATCAGTGCCTAGTAAGCTTACAGAGCGTACTTTGCAGCGAAGGGGGACATGGGTCTAGAAGATTAAAGCCTCCACTGCCATTTACTGTATGACCACTTCAGGCACAGCAGAAATCTTGCAGCTGACAGACAGTGCTTTAGTTATCCATATATATCCAATATATAATGTATGAGCTGCATATTGCTCTGGATCTTTTAACCAGAATTGACATCACAACACATTACACATCACTCAAGATGCACTTTCAGTGAAATTACCATGGCAGGATATGTCAAGAAGAAGTCTACTGTTCGGTGTTGACAGAAGAAACAAACGAACAGATAAATTAAACATCTACAACCGCAGCTCTCCCAAAATGTCTGCCAATTTACAGCCGAAAACATCTTATTATAGAGATGTTCTATAATGGCTACTTGCTTGACTTGTTAATTTTTCTTGTGGTTCCTCTTCTGACCTACATGCAAAGGTCCTCCACCAGTGATGGTGTAAGTGCAGCCGCAGCGGTGGGGATGGTAGCATCTCTCCACAGGGCTTTCCCTGAGGAATGCTGCTGACTGCGCCACCCATCCACACCACGCACTTTCCTACTGGTTGCGTTTTCCAGCTTCACTTCCTTTTAAGGCTCCAATAGTCACCATTGAATCCGGCCTGAAGTCATGGGTCGGCGTTGTCTTGTGTAGAAAAGGATCATGTTGCTTTATTTGTTAAATGGGTTATGATTTCTTATTAATAAGGCAGGTGAGATTCCAATTTGGGCAACAAGCTCACAAGCTCAGTTCACAGCTGGAAGTTTAACTAAGAAATTTGCTTGACTCACTCTTTGACAAAGATCATTGTACTGATTTGTACAGTATTCACCACTTGTATTTAGAATGCAGCAACAAAGCCAGGGTTGAAATGGAAATGTTTTTTATCCCCTGGGTGAGGGAAACACATTTGTGCCAACATTCCTATAGAGGAATATCACTAAATGTATGTAGGTTATGTTATTCCTATGATGTAGGGCAGACCAAGGAATATTCTTAACATGAATAACTCACCCCAACGCCAGGATGAGAGAACTAATATTTGAACATGTGATATCACCAAGATGTAAAATCTGGAGCTGCTCCATAGAGAATGAATTGGGAGAGATGGTGAAGGAGAGCAGTAGGGACATAACGGTAGCTTTTCTGGGTCAGAATGGATAACACTACTACTGAATGAAGCCATTTTGGGTGCAAATATTCAAAATTATAAAATGATGCTCGATGCAACACCGCTTAGCAAACACTGTGTAGTCTTTAATCTTTTCAGATGAGCTTTCGGTGCAAGACCTTCATCAGAAGTTGCGGGATAAATATTCAAACATTCACTGAGGCTGCAGAATTAGTCTGCAGCTCCAGATTTTATGCTCTGATGACATCACCGGTTCGAGGCTCGGTTTACTGGTTTCTGGCTAAACCAAGGAAATAATATACATTCTTGAATTTTGTGCTGTTCATCTGTTTCACCCATATGAAAGCACCTCCATATGAGAATGCAGTACGTACTGTTCTCAGACTGAAAAGACTTTCAAACCCCACTGTTATATGACACTGGATATCACATGTCAAACAGTGTATGTGTGTCTTGCATAATTTAGAAAAAGGTGGCAATCATCTTTAATGCAATGATATTCTTGACTACTACTATGAATTTGGCCCTAGTGAGCAAAGGGGAACCAATGGGCATGTGTTTTATTTGCCGGTGGCACCATAAACACAAATTTTGACAATATGAGGTTGTGCTAGTGTATGAGCATGTATCTATTCTATTGTATGAAAACACATGCCAGTCAATGGAATGAGAGATTTCTCTGCCATATGATAGTTTGTATTTGTTATCATTTGCTGCCATTTGTAATCAATTGTCTCCCATAGCTCATAGTTTTCTGTAACTGGTTACAATAAAGATAAACAATCAGAACTTATTTCTCAGTTGGATGCATGTTCAGACAATCACTCTGTGAATACAGGTCAGTCTAGCTATAGCCTGAAAAATCAACATGCCATCACAGGCCAAAGGCTTGGTGCTTTGTCTTCGAGTTTGTCATAGGTCATGAGATTACCATAGCAAAATTCCTGTTTTTTTCTGGGCGGCTATGTGGTTTCCAGGAGACATATGCTTTAAAGTAGAAGTAAAACAATAGCAACCCTAAAAATTAACTTTGCCAAAGTGTTATGAGGTAAGATGTTTATTCTGCTTGTAGATTAGACACTTACAATACACAGTCTTCCTAGATAAAAATAAGAATGTGAACAAATCTGAGGTGCAGCAAAAGACACTGAAGAATCCATTAAGTGATCAAGTGATGCAAAGAGGACCAGACTGAGACTCAACACAAATCCTGTCCACTCATCCCCTGTCACTTTCCTCCCTCTCTCCCTCTCTCTCTCTCTCTCTCTCTCTTTCTTAATCTCCAGCATCCCCTCTGTCTGTCACGGGGCAACAGTTTGGATGGGCCAGATGTTTCAGTGTGATTGCAATAAGGGGGCACACAATGAAAATCCAAATAATTACACTGGAGCGTGGGTGGCAGATGGGTGTCTCAGACTGCAGTATACTCCATAGCATGAGGTTGGTGTGCCTGAAAATAAGTAAAACTAGTTTCTCCACACAGATGGGGCGCTCAGAAGATGTGGATAAGAACTTTTCTTTCAACAATTTTCAGGCATGATATGAAACAGGTGATCAGCGCTTGGCGGAGTTAAAAGTCAGTTTCACGCAGAAAACAAAATGCCTTTGATATATCTGTGACATGGTGTTATTCAAAGAGGGTTTACTAGTCTGGACTGAGGAGAGGAATGGAGCTGGCAGATACTGATCTTTCAGACAGACATACCAAGTAATATATTATACAGTATATGTGAAATGGAAGCTACAGGAATGAGCAAACTTGAATTGACCAGTAGAAAATGGGAACAGAACATGTTCTCCTCCTAAATCTAAACTATGCAGAAAGAAATAATTGAAAGGCAACGACATATTCATGCTCAAGTGTTGGGACATGAATGATCTGCCTATATGGACCAAAAAGGGTAAAACTCCCTTGACATGACGAGCTGAGCCAAAATTGCTTGTTTTACGACTGCTCTAAAGTAAATAAGCAAACACTCGAGCCTGTGTGGGATTTCATGCAGCCCTCGGGGAATTCTCCGTCCCGGTCCAGCCCCGAGTTTATCGGTATAACAAGCAATCCGTCTATCTTGGTCCAGAAATAGTTTTGTGTGGCGAGTCTTGGTACCATTCTTGCATAACTATAGAATTACAGTGTGCTGCCTGCCTCTCCGTGTCCCGTACGAAGAGCTGCTCAAACTGCCGGGGCTGTTTAGGGATTTTCGCTAACAGGACGAAGTGTTCCTTCTCTGTCCCACATATATGATTTCTGCGCAGCCTTATGAAATTTGCAACGCTTATCCTCGGCTATCAGCTGACAGCTTACAAACCTGGATACATTGGGGCAGGCCTACTCCAGCAGTAATAATAACAAATTTCATTAAAATGCACAGTGACGCTTTTTTAGGGGGGGTGCAACCTGGATGAATAAAAACAAAACACTGACTCTGCTTTGGTTTGGGCCAGTCCAGTCGAAATTAAATGTACCCCACTTGACGACTGGCAGCATCACCTGAGTCACATCCCATACGCAATGGCAGTACAGTACTCACCGTGGTTGAACATTGCGGACCGAAACCGGTTGTTGCTGGACGAATTTTCCATTTTTTTTGCAAAGTTTTAGTCCGCGCCAAACGCAACCGACGCCTTCAGCCCGTCCTGGATTTGCTGTATTCCCTTTAATGTCGTCTCCAACTCTGAACTGAACTGTGATCTGTGATGAATTTACGGCCAGCGCGTTGTGTTTGACCCGGCCAGGCTCGTGTGTGTTTGAGCAGCAGCACTCTCACTGCGCTGCTGAGCGTTTAAACGACACGCAGCCTCCTCCTGACAGACCGGTGACGTCACGAGACACCCATCCGCAGCAGCGTCGGAATGAAAACAATCGCACGTGGACGCGATGGGCAAGGGTCACGTGCACCTGCGAAATGCACCCCGTTCCGAGCGAAAATGAACGATGGAAATCGTCTGATTAGGGTGAGAAGGATGCTACGTAAATCACAGCAAAACTATCAAGCAACTGTAAGTCACTATAGGAATACCATAGGAATATTATAGTGAAACCACAGGAGATGAAAAATACCAAAAACTAGGATACGGTCAGTATAAAGTCGCTATTGAGTAGCTAACACAAACACATTGTAAGTTTTTATAGGATTATTGTAGGAATATAATAACATTATGGTCAGGTAATAAAACCCTCCTGCATTGAACAGGTGGCTAACATGCCATAATGTTTCTTCTTCTTCTTCTTCTTCTTCTTCTTCTTCTTCTTCTTATTATTATTATTATTATTATTATTATTATTATTATTATTATCATTAGTAGTAGTAGCAGAGTAGTAGTAGTAGCATCAACTCCAAAAACTTGGACTGTGGCCATTTTTTTTCTTCAGCTACAGATTCCTTCCAACTTCAAAATGTTCAGGTTTTTAGGAGATATGCAGATGCATTTGACTTTTAGATACTTTTTAATACCTTTTTAAGATATTTAACTTTTATTCTTAATTTTTTCCCCATAGAAATGAATGGTAGAGATAGATAGTGACATCTGGTGGTCAAATATCTAACAGATTTCTAATGAATTCACCTTTGTGACTTTAACTTTTGAGCTGAAGCGAGCCAGTTCCTGCTGCTTTCATCTAGCCCACACATTTTCTCTGGGAAATGTACATTTCTAGCACGAACTCTTTGTTTCAGTTAATTCCTGGTGTAGTGGGCAGCCTAAGAGCCAGTGATGAAGCTGGATCACACTGTTCCCACACATTCACACTGTGTTCTCTTGACCAGAGTAAGTGCTACAATGCATCATGGTGGAGGAATATAGCAGTGGTACCAAAACTTGTAACTGGTTATCATCTGTTACAATGGTACTCTGGCTTGTAAATAATGCTAAAGTGGTGCATCATCTGGCTCATTTGGTTGAACCAACTCTTCACCTGGGGTCGCTGTGGTGTGAGGATTGTCATTAGAAAGACGAGTATTACATGGATGATACCGTGTGATAGGGTGAACTCACTCCTAAATTGAAATATTCCTGTTTTTCAGCTTTAGAAGAGCCTTCCCAGCTGGTGGAAGAGATGCAAGAGTGGTGGTGGTAAGATCCTATGTCACCTTTGTTCCCCCTTGCAGTGCAAAGCCAACTTGCATGGTCAGATTGCATTGTTCTGCAGAAGGTGGAGCTTTGCAGTTTAAGCCAGGATGAGGTTCAGCATTGATGCTGTGAGCTTCTTAATTCTCAACAAGAAGTTTGTAATGTTACTTGATAATAATTATCTCAAAATAACATGTGATTTAATTGAAATGCAGACCAAGGCAAAGCCTAGCCAAATGTAAATGGCCTGCTATCTGAATCTGTGCTGCTCTTGTTTGCAATTAATAAAAAGTAAACTCATACAGACTCATAATGAGTGAGAAGTAAAAGACATCAGAATTAAATAAGAAACACTTCAAGTCTTGGTTTGTTTAAGGAGCAACAGTTTTATTTCAGCTGTGACAAAAAACAGTCGCCTCCTCAGATTCTAAATGTTCACGTTCAGGATTAAAGTGCAGAATTGTTTTCACAGCTTGTGTAAAAAAATTAAATAAGACAAAAAAAAACAAAAAAGAAATACAATCCTAAAATATCAAAACTTACAATGGAGATCTGGAAAATATAAATATGATACAGAACAAGATGAAATCTCATAAAACATAATATCAGCAATGATATTCAATCCACTTGAATCAGGCTTGCACTTATGATACAAAAAAAAGGAAATCAGTTCAAACGAACACGTTTTCGAGTCGTTGGCAAGGCTAGCTTACAACAAAGGCACAGCATTGTTCAGAGGTAACGATCCTTTGCAAAGAAGTGCTGCGGCAACATTCTCATCGATCATCAACACATCCACACAGACACGTCTAACATGCTAACATGGCTCAGACAGGAATGGAGACAGATACGGGGCAAAGCCGCTCGCGTACATGCCCACCGACAAACACATCAACCAGCATGGGCTCACTTTAGAGAAGGATAGTTTGCGTATCGGGTTGCATGCTCTTTTGAGTCTTTTACTATACTGTGATTGAAGAATACTGCTTTCCTATGATGTTGCTGCGTTAACTGAATGGTAAAGTAGCTCCAGAAAATTTACGGCCCTGAGCCAAAAGGTTATGACGAGGAGGTGGAAGGTGAGAGGAAAGGCCGGTATAAGTGCTCTATTTATAAGAGGGACCAACAGTGGTTGAAGCCTCTATGGACATCACATTGTGAAACCGAGCAGTCAGTCAGAAACAACACAGAACATCATTCACAAAGGACCAGTCTGTAGGCAGCAGGCAGAGCTGGGCCAGCACATCCTCTTGGTAGCAAAGACCAGAAAACCTTGTCTCTCAACATCTAGTATTAAATTGGATGTGATGCTACTTTTAGTTGAGACGTTTTTTTGTTGAAGGCTTGAAAATGAAAATGAAGTCAATATTACCAAAGACGTATGATTTTAATTCAAACAAGCTCATATTTGTAGCATACAGTCGATGGTAAGATTGCAGAAATCGAGCAGTATTTACAAAGGTCCTGCCAAAATTGCATTTGCAATGTTTTGTAAAATGAACCACGGCCAAAAAATGAACCTAAACAAGACACATTTTCTGTAGCTTCACTAATCTCCATGTGGTCCAGTTTGTTATCAAGAGGATGTGTTTCCCAGAACCCATTTTTACAATTGAAAGGCTCTATCAGTGTCTTGCATTCATATATCAACCTGAACCAACATAATTTAATTCCTTATCACAAGTAGCCCAAGAGAGGAAAATAAAAAACATGGCTTCAACCAGCCATTTGGTAATATAGTGCAAATAAAAGTACTCAAATCTATACAAAAAGATTTCAGTGGTTATATATAAAAACAAATGCTGTGTTTTTTTTTCTCATTTCCTTTTTCGCCTGTCTTTTTCCGTTTACTTTTTGTCTTTCATTCTTTGTTTTCTTATTTAAAAGTCACAATATTTAGAGACAAAAATAGCTTGGTTTAGTAGCAGAAGTAAATATGCCTAGCTAGTACACCATGCAGCTCAGAGTAGAAAATAAAACAAAAGAAGTTTAGAGACAGAAAATGAACGTTAGAAGGTGCAAGAGAGAAATTTGACAGTGAAAGAGATCATTTCTGAGGAGTGCGAAAGCGCATATATAAGCAATGCACACAGACAGATATAAGGACAGACGTTTACAGCGATATTTACAGCACGCATTTACATGTAAACAAACAGGGTCGTCCACAGAAGGAGAGACAGATACAGTATGTGGACAGACACAATGAGGAGGTACCTGTTCCCATCACTGCCACACCTGAACTACTGTACAGCATGTGAGACCAGAGCTAAAAACTCTCAAGTTGCGTATCATTAAACTTGATCATAATACGCGGATTTGGTTCAACAAGATCATGCTGAATGAACTGATTCTCAACTATTCTGATGTGACAATCTAGATAGATAATCCGGCGTTAAGATTGTGTTTGCTGAAACTCAAGTGATATAGTTGCTACACAGGTTACATGAGAACTCCAGGAGGACCAATTAAATGTTGAGAAATGAACAGACTTGGTAGAGGGAGAGATGCAACAGAGTGTAACACTTACTGTATGTGAGCTCTACGGGTGAGCTTTAGGGTGCCAAGGTTACTGTTTCATCTCAAATACTTAAAGCCCCTAACCTGCCACCATGGTGACAAATGTCCAAAAAAAAAAAAACATTTGTCTGTGCCCTATTAACTGCAGTCAAACTTTTCCTCTCCTTAATTTCAACTGGTCAGCCAATAAAAATATGGCAATGTAGCATACGTATATAAAATATGTCTGTACATTTACAATATTTAAAACATTTACAATGTCACCAGCTATGTACATTGGTATGAGTTTGAATGCGTGAGATAACCACGTCAACATGACTGAGATAAGGTAACAGCTTGAAAGATTGGGAGACAATGTACCAAAGTTCTGCAAAAGATGTGTACCTCAAAGTTAAGTCAGTGCTACACAATGCGAGGGAGCGGGGCAGCGCAGTAGACACAAGTAGAGCTGGTATTAACATTCTACTGTAAATGACCAAACGAGGTCACCGCATGACAGGGGGGAGCGGGACACGATGAGCAGAGATATGACCTGACAGGATTATTTACAGTCATGCACGTTTAAGAAAGCTATTTAAAGCTTCAAAGGCTCTGCTTGACTATATTCTACAACTGGACAGTAAGTGGATCTCAACCTAAGTGTCTTGCACGCAAAACCAGCCCCTCTCCTTTGCATTTTTCACAAGTCGGAGTTTTGATATCCAAACCAAAAACAAAATCAAACCAAAGTCACACACAGGAACACTTGCAAACACGCACTGTACAATGTACTCTGTAGAGACCCCAAGTGAGGAGGCTGAAGCTTTGTTTTATGCCTTGTTTTTCCCCCATGAATATACACCTTACAGTAAGTAATCTTGAATGGTATGAATGGTGAAATCCCATTGATGTTAAATCTACAATAGACACGATTCAGGGGTGGAGTCATGATTTCAAAGGTGGGTCTGATTGCATATGACCTGCTCCTGTTTATCTTAGGGTGCAGCAGAATCAAGCTATGTTAGTGAATTGTCTCTTGATGTGACTTTGAATGTGTGTGTGCGTCTCACACAGGTGGCTTTTCAGATCCACGTTTTCCCCCTGAGTCTACTCGTTAAGCCTGAGCCAGCCTGCGCCCGCTGCGTCCGCTTGGGCACGGAAGGGAATTTACATTACACCTCCCCCTTAGGCAAAGCAATCCCAGCCACTGCACCGCCCGAGGTAGGTGGTTGCTGCGCTGCCCTTACCCATGACCACTGTAACGCTTTCCGCCGCCCTTTGTGGGGTTCATTCTAACTTCCTACGCCTCCTGTCCCACCCAGCCTACTCCGGCTGTTCGGGGTGGGGGTGCAGGCCGTTCTCGGAGTGCGTGACGCTGTGGTTCCCCCAGAAGGCCTTGTGCAGCTGGTCCAGTTCGGACACCATGGGCAGGCCGATGTCCAGGTGCATCTTCAGGTTCTCCAGCCACTCCTCCAGTTTAGTGAAAGCAGGGCTGAGGATTAAGCAGACAGTTAGGGATCTTGGTTTCCTGATAGCTGGTTATTTGAGATTTTTGTTTTTGTTGACACACTAAAGCTGCTGTAGGTAAGTTTGGGACGAAAGAGATCAAATCTCCATAAATTCAAACACAAGGAATGACACGCCTCTCACTCCTCCTGTCACTAGTGAGTGACAGGAGGAGTGATTGACAGGACAGAGTCCCGCATTCTGCATCAGACTTCTCCTCATTGGTCGGATGGGTTTCCACACATTTCACTTTGAAATGAGAATAGCAGAGGAATGAGACAACCGCTGTTTCTGAGATTCTGATATTATCCTGCTCGTCTTTGGCCACCAAACGAGGCAATTTATTTTTTATTACTTCTAAATAATTGATAATCCATAAAAGTTAGCTACGGCAGCTTTAAGCAACATTTAAAAGTGAAGCTGTTTAAGATGTCTGACCGTTTGTCCGCATCAAGATCACAGCAGACAGCAGCCATGGGGAAGAAGGCGGGGGGACAATCAGGGGGACAGAAGTGCTCCAGGAAGCCAGACACATTCAGTCCAAAGTCCACCGCCCGGGGGAGATAGTCTGGGTCGGCATTCACCCTGCCGATTATCTAAAGAGAAAGATGGGGGGCGGATGAAGAGAGAGAGAGGGAGAGAGAGAGAGAGAGAAAATAGTTAATGATCCCTGTCTTAGGGAAGGGAGTCCCCCCTGTCCCTGTCACCAGCAGGGCCAATCTGTGGCGAACCGGCAGTAAACCCACCAAGCTGAACCTGATCATTCCCAGCAGACCACAGCCACCGTGTGTCTGCCTGTCAGTAGCCACATGAAGAGAACCTTGCTTTTCCCCTCTCTCTAATCCCTGCCCTATTCTCTGGCTAATGGTGTCCATGTGGGGAATTCATATTCTGAGAGACTGAACCAAGCTGTTGAGCCCAAAGTGTGTTTAGGGTAGCCAGGGCTGAAGATTACCACACTTTGAACTTTGAAGGAGAAGTGGGGCTGGAGTTTCAGTTGGATTCTAAATACCTTTTACCGAGCTCAGGATGGGCCCTCCAGAAATACATATTATTTTGGAGCAGCAAGATTTTTTTGGTCACACTTTAACACTTTTGTTAATACTCAACTTCCGATCAAGGGACTATATAATGTGTCAGTAAAAGAGTTTCAGGTGATTCTCACAAAAGTAGTCTGTAGATATTCAATGTCTTAGTTAGGGTGTCTTGGATAGTTTGTTGATAATCGACATGGAACTATCTCTCAAATCTCTGCATTTTTGTACGACACAAAACCCTTCAAATCCTTAAAGGGTTTTATCTATGACAAGGAAAGCAACTTTTACAAATGACTGACAGTCAAGCGTACTTAACACCATCGTTAAAAGGCAGATCTTTGCTCTTTGTTTCATAATTTTGGTAAACGTTTGGACATTTATCGCAAATAAAGACACAAAACACTTCACAGAAGGTGACAAAAAAAATCAAGCATTTGTCTGTCTGGGGTATCATTTCCACGGAGAATTAGAGAGTGGGGGCCACTCACCTCACAGAGCATGATGCCAAAGGAGAAGATATCCACTCTCTCATCATAGCTCTTCCCTGGGAAGGAAAATGGACAAAATGAGGCTGTTGTTTACTTTGGCATGAAGATTGTATAAAAGGGTTCAAGAAAATGTAAGGAATGAATATTTTTGGGAGGTATGTCATGTATAGCCTGTGGAAGTGCACTTGAACTTAACCCCCAGTTGACTGTAGATTTTACTAGGTGGCTCCCAGGTGTGACTCAGTGTATCAGTGTAAATCAGTAGCTAGATATTACTGAAAAGAGCATGCAGACATCCCCTGGATGCCGGTCGTACCGTGGATCATCTCGGGAGCCATCCAGTAGGGGTTTCCCACCACTGTGTACCTCTTCCTGCGGTCGGGCTTCTTCAGGCCCGGCAGCTTGCCCTGCTGGGACAGCTTGTCCTGGTGCTTGTCTTCCACCATGAGCCGAGCCAACCCAAAGTCTGCCACCACCACTGTGTTGTTCTACATGCGGACAAATTAGACAGGCAGCCATGTCATAAAATGTAACTGTTGTGCTGCAAAAAGACATTGTGCAGAGGAGCTTATTATACATTGAGAGAGAGAGAGAGAGAGAGAGAGAGAGAGAGAGAGAGAGAGAGAGAGAGAGAGAGAGAGAGAGAGAGAAAGAATGCAGTGAAAGAGAGAGGGGACAACCCTCTATATGCTTTGGCAACACAAATGTATTTACATGTCTTGCCAAAAAACCAAGTTTAAATTGAAATTGAACATTGAGAGAGAGAGGGAGAGACAGAGAGAGAGAAAGAGAGAGAGAGAGAGAGAGAATGTGAGCTAAAAGGAATAAAAGCAGCAGGGGAATAGTAGTGTTCAGCTCCACCAATCTTCTGCCCCTAAACACAGGCTGCTTGAAGTTCAAGTCCAAGCTGCTCGTAGAAGAGCTCTATAATACAGACTTTTTGTTTCCATATGACGTGTACAATACTCTCTCTGTTTTATTAAGCTAAGCTGGAAGTTTACACTACATGTTACTCATGTGGAGTGTGTTTTAAGAAGGCTTAGCCTGCTGCACCTAGCACTAACAAAGCTCTTCTGTGTGTTTGTGTTGCAGGAATCTCTCAGGTTGGCTCCGAACTGTCTTCACAACAGACAGGTGCAATGTGTTAATCCTCAAAGTACACACACAACACGCATGTACACACACACACACACACACACACCCTAGTTCTTACCTCTCGGACCAGACAGTTGTGTGAGTTCAGGTCTCGGTGGATTATGTTCATGGAATGCAGATATGACTAGATGACAGATAGATAGACAGATAGAGGAGGACAGAAAGTCAGGAAGAATAAAAAAAGAAAAGAAAAAAAAACAGAAGGTTTAAGTGGTAATCTTGAAGCCATGCCAAGAGGAACAATCTGGCTTTGTTTCATCTCATACACAAAAGCCTTGGGAGTAGCTAGCGCTGTAAATGCAGTAATCCAGTCATGCGCTACATTCATCATTGTACTCATATCAAAGGAGAACATTTAACCCATGGTCTAATCCTACAGGAATTCATGCTGTGATTTCCATAGGGGGATGGAAAAGACTGCGCATGGGATGTGCCCCGGTGCTGTAGCTCACATACATGGCCACTAGAGGGAGATAGCAGTAAAGCTAATAGGAACCACTGCATTCACTACTGCACTCATCAAGGAATTTGACTCCCTGGAGACACTCAACAGGTGAAACTGATTACAGAAGCAACTACAATTCTTTGTACTTTTCCTCTTTGAACTCACCATGCCAGCAGCTATGTCCTTTGCAAAACTGACTCGCTGGTTCCAGGGATAGTTGCTGTCCTGTGAGCAAAGAAGATCAGAATTAGACTTCAGTCTTCAGGGCCAGCCACTACTGCCGACTCATTACTATTAATTAAAACTTTATGGCAAACTAAAAAAGACTCCATCCGAGGCAATCCAAGACCAAACCGCTTACTGGAACCGATAATCTTACCCCAAAAAACATTTAACAAGCATTACGAATACTGAGCAGAGAAACAACAAACACATACACACACACACATAGATGTTCCTCTAAGCATAATGCCTGCAGGCACACACACACCCCCCTCACCATTTTCTTGATGATTTCCCTCAAGGTGCCTCCCTTGATGTACTCAGCGATGAAGTTGAGTCTCTTGTCCTTGTAGAGGACTCCGATGAACTTGAGCACGTTGGGGTGCTCCAGGCAGCGCATCACCTTCACCTGGTAAAACAGCCACAGGCATTTTCACTATCACAGCATCTCATAACTGGAATACTGGTCTAGGATCACTTTAGTGCAGTAGATCTCGAGAGCTACACTGGTGTCCTGTGAAATGAACTCAACTGTGCCTTGAGATTCTGTTATGAAAAATAAAGTCAATTATTCTACTTTCTTCATTAAAATTGTATTGAATAAGCCCTTTGGTTAAACTTTTTCCTCTAAATTAATGAGATGCTCATTGTATTTGAAAGCGTTATCGTACCAATTTAAAATTCCATTAATCCGGATATTCTCTGAATAATGTTGTTTGCCTTAAAAGTTTGATAGCCAGTGCTCCAGTCTATCCTACTTCTAGACTGAATATTCTCAGGTGAACTAAGGTCTTGCAGAATCACCTGCTCTATGACTTGAGAGCTTGAATATTAGTTTGGTTCCCATTGCTTTGGTGTTTGAATCAAAACATTTTTTGATTCATTCAACATTCACAACAGAACATTCTGGTCTCTTTTTCTGTTTTCTGCTTTATTTATTCTGATTTTAAAGTCAACAGAGGAACTATATGTGTGGACCAGTGAAGTTAAAGGAGGTGGATCGGGAGCGATGAAGTGCTGTATTTTTATTTCTGCAGAGCCGGAGGCTGAGCTACCCAGAAAGCGTGGTTAAAGAGGCTAGAAGGACTCGGTTTAGAGGACTACCCTGACACCTCATAAAGAGCTTCCCTCCCTGAAGCTGGGACCGTGGAGGAGGAGAGAACAGGTCATCATTACACACACACACACACGCACACCCTTAATTCCTTGCCTAAATCTAGCCATTCAACAGAATCTTAGAGTCTGCGTGTGTGTTGAAATGTTTGGTGCGTTCTTGCCAAACTTCACCAGCGATGCTATAGTGATCCAGCCATAACCATTTTAACTTCACAGCAACATGTTAGACTTGGACCACCTACAAACAAACAGCCAGAGGGTGTAATAATCATGCTTATTATGGTCAAGGGTTTGTTTTATAGCTGTTTTTTTTTTCTTTTTACACACCAATTACTGTCTTTCAATTATCTTTATTTGAGCAGTGAGACAAAAGGTTACAAAAATGCATACATAATGATATAATGCTCTTTGGAAATACATTTTAAAGATATGCATGTATATATGAAAAATAACTAAAACACATAGAACGCTGTGATGGCGATAGGACAACCCCCCCCCCCCCTCTTTATCCACCCATCCACTCTCAACTCCCCCACTCTCAGCTAATTAAGGATATGATGTAGAATTTACACAACAATGACTCTCTGTTCTAGTAACTAAATTAAAAAAAACACACATACACACGCACACACACTGGAACAATTTTCCTGAACTTAAGACGTCTCAATTAGAGGGCTGTTAACTGGCTGAGTGAGACTCAACATCAAACAGCGAGTGTTGGCCACAGTGTCCCTCCCAAAATAACATACAAACCGAGGATGGGCGATCCCCTGAGGGAGTAATTCATGCCACTTAAAGGGTAATAATCCCCCCAAAACTCTTACAGAAGTCTATAACCTGGAGGTATGAGTCATGCCCTGCTATCTTCTTGACTTTATGAGAGGACAGGAGGCAAGTTAAAGCTTAGAGTGGAACATTTGAGATGAAGGGACTGCATTCACACTCCTTTTTTGCCCTAGATCAATGCTAATTTTCTTATATTTATTGTAACTTTCATTTATACAGGGTAGAACATGGAGAGCGCTTCCCTTTTTACAGAAATGCCCCACATTCACACTGAGGAGCTGCTAAATTTAGCCACAGTCTTCTGCTTTTGGTCAGAGACAAAGAGAATTATTCATTTACTTCCCCAGCCCAGATTTTCCCAGCTGGTTCATGAAACTGAAACCTGCAGCCTTCCAGCAACTAGCCTGCTTTTCTGAAGTTTAGACTACTGCCTGCTTTCACTGTAAGAGTAAGGCTGGTTTTGAACCATCAATAATATTTCACTTAAAGTTAGATTTGTAGACAATGACATGGGTTATGAACATATTGCGGTTCGATCATCTTGTGATGAGAGTGCAAGACTCATCGATTTCAGATGTCAGTTTAACAAATGACTACTTTCTATTGCAGAGAAGAACACCGCAGAGATTTATTGTTTGTATTGATTCGGGCTGCTGAACAGATCTGAGTAAACTTTAGATTCCCAGATAATACAAACACACTGGGTTTGTCTGTCTCCACTCACCTCTTTCAGGAAAGTCATCTGTGTCTCGTCGTCAAAGCGAATCAACTCCTTCATCACCATCACCTCCCCTGTCTCCCTGTGGGTCACCTGCGACAACACAAAACACAACATTATTCCACCTATGTCAGTGTGGAGGGCCAAAATCTTGAAAAGTCTGGGATGTGTTCAGAAAAGATGAGGTTTCATTTTCACTGTATCTTATACTCTATCCCACTTTCTCTCTCTCTCTGCCACAAAATTATCTCAATGCTGCCATCTTCTGGGCATTATATACATGACTCAACTGCTCATGTACATACAGGCTTGCATGCAAACGTGTTGGCAGCGCCTCTGTCTCCATACTAACCTTGATGGCCTGGCCGAAGCAGCCCTTGCCCAGCACCTCTCCGTGGATGAGGTCAGAGGGGCGGAAGATGCGGTGCGTGCGGTTGGAGACGACGCGGAGCGACTCGGAGCGGTTGATGTCCTTCCTCTGTGAGAGAGGGGACGCCGCGTTACTGGAGCACGGCGACTTATCGATGCTGTAGCTCCGCCTGGGGGGTGAGAGGGGAGAAGGGCAGGGTGGCGAAAAGAGACAGAGAGAGAAAGAAAACGAGAGAGAGAGAGACAGGGAGGATACAGCAATGGAAGAGGTGAAAGAGAGGAGAGTAGGGGGAAAGTTAGAGATATCCTTTATCATTGGCAAGCAGGCATGTTGGCTTCCTCAGTGTCAAATATCTAGTGTCAATGCTGCTAGCATTGTCATAAAGCACCTGCCTCCTAATTAACACAATGTAAGGGGACAAATACCATGGGCACATACCCAAATCAGCACATTCTGTACATATGTTACCTGTGTATCTGTAAAGTGAATATGTTGACTAGCAGTATTGTTTTTTAACACTTTCTATATGTATGTAGTCTGGTTTACAGTAAATTAGTCCACTGGAGTAACATCTGTGCCCAGTAGCTATAGTGTCATGATGACTGAAATGTCTCATTGCAAAATGAGGTATCGACTCCTACTGCCTCTTATAAAATGCTTGCTGGCCTAAAAGCAACACTATATCTGTCTGTTTCTTACGTGATGATGCGGGAGCGCAGGCAGCTGATGTCGGGGTTGGGGGGCTGGGTGATGGGCAGGATGGGGCTGGGTCCCTCGGACAGAGGGGTGGACAGGGGCCCGTCCACCTGCTCCTCGGCCTCCGAAGAGCCCCCCTCCTGCCCCTGGCTGTGGGGGTCGTGCTCGATGGTGAGCTGGAGCAGCCGACTGGTCTCCTGGATCAGCAGATCAATCTGGACGAAGGGGAGGGGGTTAGAGGGGCTGGTCAGTCCAGAATTACAACAGCAGTGATCTCTGTTAAAGATAGTGAAATGGTCTAGTGGATGAAGTACATCAGAATGCTACACATCGCTTGGTTTGGATGAGTTACAATAAGTTCAGAATGAGATTCTACCCTCTGTCCCTGGATAGTGTGAGTACATATAAAGGACCGTTCTGCCCCAGGGAAATCTACTCTGGTTAGGTGGATATTCAACATCAAAACGCTGCACATTGTTCAGTCTGGATGTGTTTAGAATGAGATTCCACCCCCAGGAGCTCAAAGACTCAAACAGTTCAGATTGCTTAGGTCCTTCCAGATGGATGAACTTGTTACTCCTTTGTGATTTTGTGACTCACAAACAGATCCATTTCTTTCATCAACGGTTAATGGAATATCAACTTTTCTCTGCTCTGGTTCCCAATAACTCAGTTACTGTATAAACCACCATCCAATTATACTGCAAGAGCTACTATTGCCACTCTACTTGTCTGAGCAACTGAAACAAGGGATACACATGATTTTTTTTTCTTTTAGTCATGTATCTTTACACAGGTACATAATAATTACTAGCTCAAAAAACACTTGTTAGCATTCTTAGTGTTTGAAACCAATAGTTTAGAGAACATAACAATGAGTCTTTTAGATATGAAGGATAAAATAAATGCTTGTACTTCCCCCTCCCCCTGAATAACATGAAAATTCTAAAACATCATGGTATTCCTTTACATTTTGAAAGTATAATACTTCTGACTGTAAAAATGTGACAGTGAATACCTCATCCAGAGGAACATTGTGAATGGGCGTCCCATTGATTTCCAGGATCCTATCTCCAACATGAATGGAATTCTTCACGTCGGGACTGATGCAGTCTGCGTCCACCCTGGATAAGGAACAACGATAAGGACTAAGCATTTCAGAACACATTCAGATCCATTTTCAGCTCTTCAATTGGACACGGACGTGGTATATGATGAGTTTTCAGTTCATTTAAATGACAGTAACTTCCATTTCTTATCATTTCCTTTTCCTTTCATTCTGTTCTGCATGAATTTTAAATAAATCATCCATGCCATCTATCGCCCCGACCTCCATTTTATTTAATCTTCCCTCCCACATCCTTTGTCCCCCACCCTTCAATTACTGATCTCTCATAATGTTTCCACTCTCCATCAACTTCCCAAAGGACGCTTTTACCCTCCAGTTCCTCTTGAGCAGCTCTGTCCTCCATCATTCAATTGTCTGTCTGGCGCTATTCGACTCACCTATACTCTTTGTCACTCACACACTCACACTACGATACATCTCACCCACAAAACACACAGGCAGATAGACTCACTGGGAGACCCTGACAGTGTGTCCATGTTCGGGGCTGCTGTAGCCGTTGGTGGGGCTGAGCGGCTGGTCGATGGCCACGGAGAAGCCCCGCCCCCTGCGCCCATTGTTGCCCTCGGCGGAGGCTGGGATGGACACCAGTGTGACGGTGTGAGGGATCCTCGAGCATGGCGAGTCCGGCAGCGACACCGGGGTCACGATAGTCTGGTAGTAACAGTGACCGCTGGAGACGGAGGGATAGGAAAAAAAGCAGGAGGGAGAAAAAGACATGAGGGAGGGAAGGACAAAGAGGGAATAAGGATGGAGAGAGAGAGAGAACAGGAGACAGAAGAGACAGAGAGAGGAGGGAAGTTACAAGAAAGTTAGTCATGTACAGAAAATGGGAATCCTCGTGAGGTTTACGCCTGTGCAATAGTAATCAGAAGGGGAACTTACAGTTCTCATTACGACACTTTTCATAGCATCACATGCTGTTGAGAAGATATTGCTTTAGCTTGGGAAAACACTGAGGCGGTCATTGTGCAGAGGGGATGGTCAGAGAATAACATTTGAGAAGCCAAAACATATTTCGTAAGTTTGGGTTACAAACAAGTCTCTTTCCCATAAACTGGGAATTCAGTGAGGACTCATGAAATAGCTATCAAGTGATGCAAAACCAACACACCACCCTTTTTACAGGAGATATGTACTGTAACACACACTGCACATGTATTCTTTCTTTCATGTATTTTTCTCTGCTGTCAGACAAGAGTAATTTTCGTAACTGCCGATTTCCATTTATGCCGTCACCTGAAAAAACCCAGCCTTGTAACACACAAATCTCTCAATAAATGGAGAGAGGCTTTTGAGTCGATCACTCATCACCCACTTAAAGTCAGCGAGAGGACAAAGCCGGCTCTGTATGTATCTCCATGTAGTGCAATTTGTACCAGTTTCACTTACTAGAGCCTGTTTCACATTGTACCCTCTGTTATTTAAGCCTGAAGCTAATGACAGGCACATTAACACAAGCCTGGAGCTGCACAAGCCAACAACAACCTGATTGCTCCAGACAGAGACACAACAAGGCCTTTAAGCGACTAATGTTCTCAACTCGTTGCGATCATAATGTTCCCGGTCTGAATCTGCAGTTTGACTGCTAAGGATATTAAAATTGAGAGTGAAACTGGTGCCAGGAGATTTGATATAACTGCTGTGCTACTGTAGATTTGCCTTGAGCAAGCCAATAAAATCCAAACAACTTTGTCTATGTCACCAACAGTAGAAGAATGTCACTCCTTGGTAGCTGTGTGTGTGTATGTGGCTGGAAAATTCAGTATGTGAAGCATTCAGTGTGTGTGTGTGTGTGTGTGTTGCTGTGTGTGTCTGTCTGTGCATCCAAAATAGACTTCTGTGTCAAATTTCACAACATAACGTTGAACATCCGCAGCAACACTGTGGCTGAGGTGAGTTCTCTCTCTCTTTGGCCATGATTAGCTCTTGAAGGGACATTTCACCACAGTTCGTCATAAAGGAGACAACCAGCCTTTTGAAGCCAAAAATAAGCTGGATAAATTTAGGATTCTGTCAATCAATGACTGCTTTAGCTTCTTGGAAGTTTTTTTTTTGTGGTTTTGGTTAAACATCAAAGGCATTCGAAGAGGATAAGATTGTAGCAGAGCTAGAAAAACTACAACTACAACAAGGAAAATTGGCTTGGGTAAAGTGGG
Source organism: Centroberyx affinis (assembly GCF_046629955.1). Classification (NCBI taxonomy): domain Eukaryota; kingdom Metazoa; phylum Chordata; class Actinopteri; order Beryciformes; family Berycidae; genus Centroberyx; species Centroberyx affinis. The sequence goes on from NW_027280280.1 coordinate 113,684, forward strand.
AGGACACAGCAGCCCCAACACATACTCCAATGTTAAGGTTAAGCTATGTGTTGCATAACATATCACTGCTATAACATTAGGTTACGAGGTAAATAGAGGAATGCAACAAGATTTAGTGTATTACACTAAACACTGAGTATCATGTTTACAACCACTTTTACAGTCTATTTGCACAATCAATATTTTATTGTAACTTGTATTGAGTTGACTTTTGTATTCTCATATTCCCTTGTGTGAATGTGATTATTGTCTGCAGTGGCTACCAGGTCGAATTCCTGGTACATGTGTGTCCATGGGGGATAAATTAGATTTTGATTGATTATGATAACCTGGTGTGTGCGCTCTACATTTCCCTCTGTTGGCAACCTTGTATGATGTGGCGTTCGAGGCTCACCAGTAGAGTTTGGACCGCTCCACCAAGGCATATGTGTCCCCATCACCGATGAAAGCCCTGCAGTTCAGACAGGTGAAGCATTCTGGGTGGTACTTCTGTTCCCCCGCGACCTGCCCAACACACAACACAGACAGACAGAGGTAAATGAACAAGCTGACATTGGCATCATAAAACATACACGTGGAAAAACCTGAACACATTATCATCCAACAAGTGTCATTTAGGAGCATTTACTGTAAACATTGCTGTGCCCTTTAAGATTGACGTAAACAACACTGCATTGATTGCTAATTCGATGTACTAGGCTGCTCAATGTTCTGATATACAGAGAAAAAATAAACACAGCAGTGTATGTGTTGTGATCAGAGCAACGAGCAACGTGATGCCAGATAGAACAAGTAGGGCGGGATCCGGTCATCAAGGGCAATGCTGAGTTACAAGCCGGGAGATTGAGTTTGCTGCTGCCAGATCCCTTCCAGGGCTTAAGGCATTTTTGCAAGCAAGACAGGGAATTGAGTTATGGCCAAAAAACAGAGCAGGCAATGACAAGATTAAGCACACCAGCGGGTCTGGGGATGATGCTGCTACTGGAGATTTCAGCTCAGTGCTCAGGGTGTCCATCAGATAGACAGAAGATAACCTATAGGCTGCTATAATGGTTATTTAATTAAAAAAAGATGAAAAAGGTTGACTTTGCATCATCTACAGTGAATTGAGAATATTGGCCTCCCATTTTACTGTTCCTCATTAAATCTGTTTGTCCTTGCTAGTTGTGTTCTGATCGACTGAGGATCAATAAGCTGAAGTGGCCCGCACCTCCGGCTGAGGTCCATACACGACCCTTTTTAACTCCTTCAGGTAATATTGTGCTTTTAATGCAAATGAGCCGCCCACTCAACTGCTTAGCGACGACTCTGATTAAACAAGAGCCGTACAATCCTGGTCTTAACGGCTAGAGGTTGAGGAGGTCTTATTAAATCCACCAGCGCCAGACTCTCCCGAGAGGACCGTGTTGTGGTCTCATTTTGTGCTTTGAGTGGCAGAAAAATTTGGAAAGGGTGGGGCGCATGACAGCATCTCTGAGCTGCAATGATCTGCAATTCTAATACAGTATGCAAACACTGAAGGGGGGGGGTCTAGGGCGGTGCAGGGGTGTAGCAAGGGGGAGTGATGAACAAAGAATAATCAATGAAAAATAAAGGAATAACAAAGAAATGGAAAAATTCTTCTTGTGCAGCGCCATAAATTAAAGAAAAAAGAAAACTCAGGAGATATTTGCATGGAATTTTCTTTTACGAGACAAAGTTAAAAGATCTCATGTACATGGTTTAGAGAAAATTCTTTGATCTTAAAAGCTTCACTCATTTTCATTTGGAAAAATACCCTGTTTTATAGGGAAACTGAAGCATGATGACTGTGGGGCAGAATGTGGACATGGAGCAGACTCAGCCACAGCTGTCAGCTGCAGCCTACAAAGTCAGTCTCATGGAAATTTAAAGCACAACTGCCATTCGCCCAAAGAGAGAAATGCTGCTTCTAAATGGTCAATAAAACTGATAAAACAAAAGCAAGAGGAACATGAAAAGATCAAAGAATCAATAAAATCAATGTCTATAGCCATATGTCTGCCCCACCCTCCTGGGAGCGTTTCCTTGGAAACCACCAGAACACACGGACACGGAAACACATGCAGAGGGCCCTAAGGCTGCAGGGAGGACGACACTGTGCAAGCAAATTAATTAATGACTTTTTAAGTAATTCATTTGAGCAGCTCCTTCCAGCTAAATACAGAACCAAAATTCTTCATCTGTTAACAAGTGCCAGCACTTGGTTATGAGAGAGACAGAGTAAAACGACTTCCTGGAGGCAGCAGAGAGAAACAAGAATAGAGAGACTGGGCTCCAAACCAGAGAAAAAACTAAACACAGTAAAAATGATTTTCTGCCCTCTTTTTCCTATATGTGTTTTTGAGTGGGAAAGACAAAGAAAAAGAGAGACTCTACCATATTGAATAGATAGAGTAAGGCTGTCTACTCTATCTGGAGTAGTAGAGTAGACAGAGAGAGAATGAGAGGAGAAAAAAAGAGATGTAATGGCTTCGTAATGGGACGAGGAGCGAGGCAGATGAGCAGAAAAAAGCAGCCATGGGGCTTATTAACTGACTCACTCTCTTTTTTTGTCCTCCTAGTCGCCTTATTAGACGGGGTCATAAACAACAATTACTGCCTGACATCTTCATGACAGTTATGATCACAGGAGTGTGAAGACACCACATCACGAAATAGGGAGGGCGGGTAGGAATGAGACTGTAAGGAGAGGTGAATTTAGAGATTAAGCGTCTTAACTAAAGAAGATATAACATTACTGTGGGGAACAAAAGATCAAATTAGATTAAATACTAATACTTGATGTTTGAGTTTTTCCATTTATAGCTTTTAGCAGATTTGGTTGTAGGTAATTCTTGTGTCTCAGTTTTGGTTCTAGTGCAGGTTGTAGGCACTAAAGCTGTTTTTATTTGGATGTTTTGTTATCATGTGGCTCAGTTGGCACATACTATGTAACTGCAATGACCTAAACTTATACTGCATTATAACAGATATCAGAATTTTTGTATTTTCTCCAGGAGTAGTAGTAGTTTTCTAGCTGTGGCGGCCCACTATTGTGCATGTGTGTGTGTGTGTGGAGGGGGGGTTGTGTGTGTGTGTGTGCCTGCCACTCAGGTGCGAACCCCCACAAACGGGAAAGACAGGAAGAAAGGACAGCTGGACGGAGACGAGGAGATAGTGGGGTGCTGCACAACCCGACACTGTGGCTGCCATTTGCTTGCCCACAGGCATGCAAAAATACACACAAACACACACACACACACACACACACACACACACACACACCCACACCCACGCCCTCAATACAACCACATCTCACAGACAGCAGCTGCTGCGCATGCACTCAGGACATACTTCAACTTCAAAGTGTAGAAATTGAAATAGACCGTAAGAGCGTGAGAAAAAAAGAGATATAAAATACAACAACTGTGCTATATGACTAACAAGATGACTCACCTCTCATTTCTATTGTAGTGACAAACCAAAACAAATGGACACACTATGTGGTCTCAAACCACCTGACTGCTTGACCAACTGTTTCCAAAAGAGAGAATCCAAAAAGCCTGAAACGGCATGTACTTATGCACCACTGGTTCCTCTTTTTATCTTTGCTTGACGAAGGGGGATGTGTGTGTGTGTGTGTGACTGTGTGTTAGCCGGTCATGTGGCCTCCTGGCCCTCTTTAGTGACAACAAACCAAATCATGAGCGGATGTTTCCCTCGGGGGAAGAGCGAAGGGGTCGATGGGATCCAGGAGCAACGAGGTCAAGCTGCCGTGCATGTGGGAACAGTGTGTCGTTTCGTTGCCATGGGTAACCAGGGGCTATCTCGGTCACATACTTAGCCTGACCCTAGAAAGATGACTGTAACCTTCAGGGCTTTGGATATCACTGGGGAAAAAATTAAACTCACAAGAGAGTAGAGAAAGGAAAACCTCCTGTGCTCGTGTGTGTGTTCACTGTATGCTGTCCACATGAACTGCACCACGCAACGTTTTCCCTGCATGCATTCAGCAGTTGTGGGCCCCCAGCACAACTGTTTATAAAGGCAATATATCCGGTATAAAAAAATCTTGCGCTTTTATTTTGAAGGAAAGATCGCCTTACTTTTGTTTAATAAATTATAATAAACTAATGTTGGCTGAAGTGCAGTGGTAGTAGTAACGGTAATGCTAGTTTCAGTTTCTATCACTTGGCAAGATGATAAGACATAATAGCAATGTTTACGCTTCCTCTTGAGCTGATTAATTGATTCACCTCTAGAATAATGGTCAAAGTGATCAATTATTAAAATAATTGTTTGTTACAGCCCTACTTTCTACAAACGTGCCAGACTTAGCAAGGAGGCACCATTTTCACTTGTAATTTGCTAACAAACTAAAAACAATAACAAACTAAGCCAGGGGAATGCCTGTAAGAATAACATCAGCTTACTTCATCTTTAGGTCTATGTACTCTTTATAAAAACACAAAGAGGCTTCAAGTAGGTAGGAAATGAGTAAAAGCTGTAAGATTAAGATTTGCATAATGACTTATTTTCTCTGTTCAATCATGTGGCAGAGAAATGGCATTTCCTAGAAGCGGCTCTCATGATGTGCGAGTGAAAACTGTAAATGCTTTCACACTCATTTAGTGTTAATTCTGTTACGTATAAATGAGGAAAGACCCAAGGTGGAAAATTTGATTGTGCTGCACTTTAAGTTTCGGATTTTTAATGAAGGGGCTGATTTATGACTTATTTGTGTATATCATTTATATATGTGTGTTAGTGTGTGTGTGTGTGTGTGTGTGTGTGTGTGTGTGTGTGTGTGTGTGTGTGTGTGCATGCGTGTGTCTTCAGGTTGACTGTGGAATGTAAACAGACCATTTTAAGCCAATTGGGGGAATTTATGTCTTCTACTGCACGCTCTCAGCTTCACTAAACAACATGTTGGTGGCAAGTCAGGGATTCTCCACAACGGATTTGACCCTCAGTCCCCTTGGTAAGAGCTGTGGTTGTTTCTTGTATCCTTTTGTATCCCACTTTGGGGTACTTTCCTGCATCGTTTGGGCACAGTCACTTCTCTTAAAAAAAAGGTAGGTAAATTGAAACCTGGACAACATTGTAAGTAGTCTAAACAGCAAATGTTTAGGGCAATAACTTCAAACGTGGAGACCTCAGCTGTAAATTCTGAGTTGTCTACAATGGAAATAACTCTAATCTTGATGTCACTATTAAAAATATAATTTGCTCTACAGCTAACCCATACATGGGTTTGAACAGCAATTGTATTAACCTCAGTTTCCTCTGTTTACACCGTCTTTCACTGAAACGAATACATTCTGTGCCAAAATGGCAGTTGGCTAATATGAACCATATGAGAATAACTATGTGAAAGTGTGTATGTGCATGTGAATGCGTGTGTGCATACGTGTATTTATATGCAAAGAGCCAGAGGACTCACGGTGAACTCTACATGCCGCCTGACCCCTTATATCAGCGAGTCCCGTGTAAACACCAGCCAGAGCCTTCTGACTTCACTTAGGCCAGCTAAATGTGGAACACTGACCTCACATCGACACCTTGATGTGATGAAGGAGCTGCTGCAGAGGGGGGGCTTCCGATTGACCTAACCAAATTATAGCAGATCTGGCTCTGCTTATCCTCATGTTTGATGCAATGAAGTTAACTTCAAGATTTCCAGAATGATAAAGCTTAAATTCATATGAAAAGTCTGTATGAGGTTAAGCTCGCAGAATCAACATGCAGCTAAAGATACTCTACATGTCAATAAAAACACAACATTTACCTCATGCATTTGAAGCAATACTATGAAGCAACACATGCATCAGGTATCTGATACTCCCCAAAGTCAGAGTCACTTCTAGGTCAGATTCCAAAAATGTGCAGGGGGGAATTCCTAAAGTTCCAATGAGATTGACAAAAAAACATAGGCTATATGATCCAGACTGCACAATCCTACCAGACCCATAGAGATATAACTGTTATATCTCTATGACCAGACCACTCTTTGGCTTTTGGGATGGCAAACAGGACTGACATAATCCTGAATGCCTAATACACACGTAGGCTTTCTGACTAGATGTCATTTCAGCTCTGGTTCATGAGGAACTCTTTTTAGAACCAAGGCAAATACAATTAGACTGAGAGGCAGATAGAGAAGACCAATAAACAGTAGACCACATTGAGGCTCGTTCAATGGAAACCCCCCTCTGCCACACGCAGTACAGTACCACAGTATATGCAGGCCTTCGCTAATGGATTCAGCCTCTTTCCTCCTATCTATCTTTCCTCCTATCTGTAGGCCCGGCATCCGGCTGAGGTAAAATGAGGCAACTATTCATAATGTGGACTGTACGTAATTGGTACTCAATCCTGTGCGGGACCACAGTTGCATGGCAATTATCATCCATCTCTAAACAAACCCCTCTGACTCTAATCCTACTTTTATCTGGGACAGGACGCTCTCTAAAAATAGCACACGTGCCATGGCTCATCACTTTTTCATGACATGAACAGGCAAAAAAAAAAAAAAAAAAAATCTAGAGCGCCTTACAGAAAGAGAAGAACAAATCTGTAATTACTAGGCGACACACTGATCCAGTTTAATAGGACATACACACACAACACAGCAATACACACAGTATTATGCTCAAGCTCAGTTTCAGTATTAAAGAGAGAAAGATGGGAAGTGTATATACGCAGCAACAGCCGGCAAACCCTCCTCTCAGCCACTTGAGACTGCCTGCCTGCCTGCCTGCCTGCTTCCTCGCCCTCTCGCTAGTTCCCCCTCGGTCTGTCATCCACACAAGTCCCAACAACCTAAAGCAGGAGTGAGCAGCCTTACCTTCTTATCCCTTTTCCACAGCCTGAGACAGCAGAAGCTCCAGAAAAACAAATCTCCCACCATGTCAGCGAGAGCCGGCTCCTCTCTGCCCCGCTCTAGTGCATTCTATACTGAGGCAGCCCCGCTGTCACAACAAAACACCGGCAGCAGCCAAGAGAGAGAGAGAGCGAGAGAGATGCAGGGGGAGGGAGGAGGGAGGGAAGGAGGGAGGGGAGTATGTGTGTGTGTGTGTGTATGACAGAGAGAGAGGGAGAGAGAGAGCAGCCCACGCCTTTGCAGCTGAGCTCATCTCTGAAACGATGTCACTGCTCTACTCCCTCCCACCCTCCCTTCCTCTTTCTCTCTCTCTCTCTCCCTCTCTCTCTCGCTCATTTTTAGTATGACCTCATCGTTTCCTGTTTGGCCCAGCCCACCAATGCACATGCGCCTGTCGGCTGCTCTCTCTTGGTGTCTTCAGAAAATTCCCTACCCATCCTCCTCCTCCTCCTCCTCCTCCTCTTCTTATCTCCCATCCCCCTTCACCCTCTCCCCCTCAGCACCACCATCATTGCAAGCCGGGTACAGTCATGGCCGACCGGCAATCACACTTTGAAAAACAAGTGAGAACTAGCACAGTGTTAGTTACAGGCTTGCCACATGGGAACTTATGGGTGAATAATGCAATATTGTTTTTCATTAGCTGTGCTGATGTTGTTATATATACAATGTTTATTTAATTTGTTGTTATGGTTAAAGCAAAACAAAGGCATGACAGCTCTATTTCAAGGAGTCTTTCAAAAATTAGTAGGCCAACAATATCAAATTACAGATATAAAGCAGAGGTAAAAAGAAAAAAAACTGATCGCTGTACACTGTAGCAGACAGCGTAACTTATATACTTGTGTACTTGTCATTCTCTCCTCTACAACAAACCATGGCTGATCATCATGAATAATTAAAAGATTTCTTCTTCAAGCTGAAGTTTTGTCTTGTAATTGCGTCTAAAGGAAAGGCTTTAGACAAATTTCAAAAATCCTGTTAAATGGCACAGCTGAGCATGTGTTCTTTTACAGTGGACTGGAAAATATTTAAGTTTATCCTACTGACTAACTTTTGTAGAAGAGTGTAGTCAGTTCACACACACACACACACACACACACACACACACACACACACACACACACACACAGATCAGAAAAATCTGAGTGCTACATGGTGCCAGATCCCTGGGTAGACACACCCCCAGAAAAATACTTTGATGTAACTCCAGCTTTTGCAGTGTTTGCTTGTGTGTATGTGTGTGTGTGTGTGTGTGTGTGTATGCATGTTTGAGTGCTGAGTATGTATATTATGAAGCAGAATTCCAGCCACTATCCTAGAGAACTTAGCGTCAGACCAAGACGTGATCTCACCAAACCTCTAAAAATATGCCAATAACTTACAAAGACTTACAATGGAGACACAGGCGTTTAATGTTAATGTTTCATGTTGCCGTAATGTCTTTCATTTAGGTGTAGTGTACAGGTCGCAATCACGCAGCATTGGCTCAGAGTGTAAATCAGGACATCTGACATGCTTGTGTGATCTTTATTAATAATATCCGGCTGACATATTAGCCGTCCTTCCTCCCTGCCTCCCTTGGACGCTCTCCCTTCCCTAGTTCTGTCTTCCCTGCTCCATCACTCTCCTGCTATCTCTCCCCTCTCTTGCTCGCTGTCTCTCACTTCGTTCATGTAGCTAATGTGTATCGTGTGTCCCATGTGTCTTGTGTCTAACCCCCCTGTCTACAAGTCAGTGCCGGAGGCCATCTGAGTGGGCAGATATTAATAGTTGGACAGATGCACTCGCTGTACCGCCTGTTGGTTCCTATATTAGAGCAGGCGAGACAGACTGCAGAGAAAGCTAGCTGGCAGGAAAAACCAGATTGAGTTACTGTAGGAGTTATGGGAGTTGCATCAGTAACTGGATGGTGAAGAACAAACCGATAAATCCACACAGGCAGCAACCGGGCTGCGGCTTAACAAGCTGATGACACAGCAGCCTGGAAGTCCAGCAGTGGAGCTTAACTTAGCTGTAAAAGTGCAGGCTGTGTCTGAAAAAAGGTGACTTTAACGTAATTACAATGAACAGCAATTGGTTGTAGTATGGTTGTATGTTTTATATGTGTAGGTGGAGAAAGTAATAGCGATAGTATGAGCAAGACAGCGAACAAGACAGAAAAACCTGACAATTGAGAGTTGTTCCCCTTATTCAAATGCACCACATCTCATGGCTGCGTTGCATTATGGACTAATGAGGCTACTATTGGGTGAGAAAGACCAGTGAGAAAGACCAGTTATCTGCAGGAATAAACAAAATGGACCCAGAAATGGACATTTGGATTTTTCTTTTAACGTTTAGGACTCAGAATCACTATCAGCAGAGAAAAAGTGGTGTCAGTGTAGCCTTACATGAGGTAGTGAGGAAAACAAGTGGCTAAATCAAAACCATAGTCCTATTTAATTGAACATTACGCAATCAGGACAGAAGTGAAACCTTCCCTCCATGGGGGGATTTCACTCTTCAGATGCTGCTATGTTGGAAACAGGAATTGGGAAAAGCTTGGTGAAAACACTTCGGCAAAAATTCCCTGACAGGTGGTTCCCATTCTAAATCTCATTGAAAAGCTAAAGTCTTCTAATGATAAGGTAAACTACAAAGTCTTACTTTTGTCAGTGTTGTCACATTGTTTCAATAGTTCTTGAACACTCAGTTGCACTGAATCAGTTCTCCATAAAGCATGAGTCAATCAGGCACAGGCAATTCTCTGGTTCAAGTGATTATGGGCAGCAGGGTGACATAGTGACTAAGAAGATCAACCTTTAACTGGAAGGAGCAGGTTCATGACAGCAAGCATCCATCCTGCCGAAGTGTCCTTGAGCAAGACAGTGAATCCCTGTGCTGCTCTGTAGCTGACCCTGACCTTTGACCTCCTTGTGGAGGTGCGGAAGGGGAAAGACAACCTTCCCTTCAGAAATCAATAAAGTATCACAAAAAAGATTATGCAAAACAAGTTTTTCCAGTGTTGCTCCTGACAGACGGTGCTTTGTTCAGACCAGACCAGACCAACCACTCTGTTCGACATTCACTGGAATGACGGGATCTAATCACCTCCGATGGCCAGCCTGCCGCTCCCTTTCTTGAGAAACTGAGGAGTAGGCTGTGTGTGGGTGTCGAGCTGATCAACATCTAGTCCTGTTGCTAAGACAACTCCATGGAGACAAACAGAAAGATGATAAAATCTGAGCAGCTACAGTATCTTTTCAAATACCTTTTCCCAACACTTACTACACACTCGTCTGCCCTGCTTTAGCACGTAGACAAAACAATCATCAGACATTTACACAAACAGCCCCAGGCAGACTCCCACCCAAACAATGTGCTATCTCACACCCGTGGGAGTTGCTAAAACTATATTGTAGAACTGGGACTTTCCATTGGTTTGGTGGCTGACCAGTGTCATCATGAAACTGAAAAATATGTCCATTGCTCACTATTAATCGACACACTTGTATTCATAAGAACCATGTTAAAGTCAAGCAGGCACTTGTGTATCTGAGACTAAACCTGCTGTCTGTCACTGCTGGATTGCTCATGGTTTATCTATTATGCATTGCTACAGAAATTATGACGCTACCCGCATTCACTCCAAAATCATAGAACTACAACTTTGCATACACAATCTAAATTGAATATCTAGTACTGGAAACGCCATGATATGGAAAATCTATCTGACACAAAGGCTCTTTCTGCAATGTCATTATTGAACTCATATGTCACTCTGCATTGTCCTGTCATGTCCATGTTTCATTTATTTATTCAGTATTTTAATTCCCTTTTACCTATGCTTTCACTTCCTTTGTGTTTAACAAGGCACTTTTGTAAGACAACTTGCTCTCATTGTTCTGCTCACCCTAGATGAATAAAGGTTTGGAAGGTAATTACAGGATTAAAAACAGCATACAGCAAACTGCATTCTGTCGTGTTTAAGATTTGACACTCCACCAACATCCAAGAACAAGAGGTTTCGGTTTTCAGAGCTGGTAAAGGTCGCTATGATGCCAGAGATCTTGAGGAATCATGAGGACTTGTGATTTCAGGGAAATCCTTGGATTTCACCTTCTACTGTTTGAGTGTTTCTTGTAACAAAACAGAAACATTTGGAAAGTCCCAGGGATTCAGGCAAAAATGAAAATAACCACTTTTTATACATTTAAGTAATTTAATACTATAAAATGTAAGATGCTCAAAGTTCTTAATATGCAGCAGCAAATGAGTAGAAAATAAACAACAAACAGTATAGAATTGATTGTGAATCCATTTGAAATGTTTGATTTTTATCAACTGTAAAATTACAAAATATGAATTGGAACTTGTTGTACTTACTGTATTCATGAATGAGCCGTGGATAACCTACTGATAGAAGCTTTTCGTAAATGTAACCAGCAGTAACATGATAAATATAAACCAAAGAGCAAATTTATGTGCCCGGTAAGTCTCTCTATCCATCTTGCCAAAATATAAATGGGAGGTTCAGTGCTGCTGGCTCTTGTTGTGGGCATGGAGTGTGTGTTTGCTGTAACTGTTGATTTAAAAAACATAACCCAACTTGATCAGCCTTCCTGAGAAATCACTGACAAATGACACAACCGGTGAGGGTCTGATTCATCATTTTCAACCCAAGGAAACTGTTGCTTCCAAGAGGAAAGAAACAGCCTCTCTCTGACTTGTCGCTTTGCAATTCAAAGTAGTGGCTGCCATGTCCGCCCCACACAACTCTCTCACCGACTCGTTGACGTCCCATCTGATTGGTCAGCACAAGTACAGGAGAGTGGAGAGTGGGCCAGTGGCAGAGCAGAGAGGCAAAGATAACGGACTTATCACCGGGTGAGAAACAGAAAGACCAGAAACTTCTTTTCAGTCACTTTGTAATCAAATGGCCCAGATCAATCAGGCAATCCTTACTGTTGAACCCTTGTCCCATTATGGCTATTTGGCTATCAGCCCTAAGCTGTTTTAAGAAAAGCTGACTGAACCTAAACTGAATGTGGAGACGGATGGAAATATTTATTCATCAGTCAGTAGGGGGGATGGATGGATGAGAGGAGAGAGAATTCAATTACAGCAGTTACCTCAGTGTTCAGAACATAAATCAGCCTCAGCAGAGGTAGTAAATAACTGAGTCACCCCTCTACCTGAATTACTACTAGTCTCCTCAAGGCTGAAAATGCTGATGAGGAGAGAAGCTACAGACTGAGACAAACTGAGACTGAGACAAACACAAGCACAAACAGCCCCCCCCTTAATGCCCTTTAATGTAATTATATTTTGAGATATCACCTTCAACCTAGAGTGAAGCTTTTCTGTCCTGATGGAAGTGGTAACAGGACAATGGCCCCATCCCCTGGGCAGCAGCTGCTACTGAATAGTTTGTTAACCATGAAAATGATGTAAAACATATTTTATTACTATCTCAGTCACCAGATCGCAACCAAATTGAATATCTATGAGTTACTTTATACTTTCTACGTACATCAAATACATAGTGTTGCATCCTTTCAGTAGAGATCCAGATATTTATATAATCTATCAAGAAGAGTAATGAAGCTGCACTGTCAGCTAGTTTTGGCCCACCGCCATATTAAGAAAATGTATGATGATGTTTCCTTTATTTTGAAAGCTATTTTGAAAGTCAGCTATTATATTGTCGATATAATTGATGGCCTGAACGCAACATACTGTATTGTGTATGCTGTCCACACATCATTTTGGTCCATCACATCATGATATCATAAGCAAAACAACACAGTGACATAAAAATAGTTGTGAGCACACACTTAGATAAAGATTGTTACAAAATATGAAAAAAAAACAACAACAAAGCGAGGCTCCCATGGCGTCACTGCGCTTCAAGATCCTGAAATTGCTGAAATCCTATGACATGCAAAGATAATAATGAGAGGGATTCTTTGTTTTCCTGACTCATGTATTGTGCTTTGCTTTTCCTCTCTGGCTGACCTAATCAATTCAACATTTCAGTCCGCAGACTCTGACTCATCACTGCATCACTGAGTGTTTTCACTGACTCTGACGGTGCTGTGGCGTTGGTGAGGCTGACAGATGAGAGCGTGTTGCCGTGCTAAACCGGACAGCTGTCAGGGCGGCCGTGCGCCTCGTGTCCTTTCTGGGTGCGGCGGACACAGGAAGCACAGAGACGCAGCAAGTCGACCTTGGTCTGTCTGTCTGTCTGCACCGTAATACGATTGGTCCGACCCTCTTGGCAGTACAGCGTGACTGGCTGACCCCTCGCAAATTGACAGAAGTGTAACTGCAGAGACAGTCAATCAGTGTCTTTGCACTATAAGGAGAGCAATAAATGGAAGGAGTAAAGAGGAGAGGAGAACGGGTGCAGCCAAGTCTGCAGCTAATTCACTTTAGAGTCTCCTATATGCCTCCATGCCTGTCTGCTTCATTACTGAGATTGCACTGTGGAGGGCAAGCTGGATGGATGCAGTGTGAATGACAAAAATACACACTCACACACTCACACACACACACACACACACACACACACACACACACACACACACACACAATGATTTCTGACAGATACCATGAAAGTGGCCATGACACATGCCCTGCAAGGCTGCTGGCTGCAATAGCTGACGAAGAGGCGAATGTGTATGAGCAGATACAGTAAGTGCAAGGGACTCTGGTTTTTACGTTAACCAGGTCTCGGTTTTAAACCTCAACCTAATCTTAATTAATACATTAATCTATTTTATGGCAACATGATACCATCAAAGAGTAAACAACAATTCACGGAGGAGCGATATGAAAGGTCAGTGGGGCTGCTCCATTGTGAGGATACTGTAGGTCAAGGTCGACATTAAAAAGGCTCGACTGAGTAGAATACAAAGGTTACAATGAAGCAGAGATAATGAAAGAGGTAAACGTGACATTCTCATCCACTTCAGGTAATAAGACTCTTTTCATGCTCTAAGGTCTATAGGGGAAAGGCACACTTTCACATACACTGGTCAAATCAATATGATTTATAGATGAGGAACAGTTGCTATTATGCTGATATTAACCAAAGGTTACAGTGACCGGTATTGTATTGTAACATTAAAATTGGATTCACCCAAAAACCTTGGGTGAATCCAGAGTTTAAACAGCTTGTCTCAGTAATAAGACAAGGTGCATAAAGCAAAAATGTTATCAAATATATTTGGGCTAATAAGATCAAGATGGCAGGTAATGGAGGAAGTAAGATGGTGTCTCAGTGTTTATAATCAAGGTAAAACCTTCAAAAGACATTACAGTTCAAAAGGGAATCTGCATTTGAATAAAATCCTGTAATATAATAAAACCAGGAATGACCTATTATTTTAGCATAGTGGATACTCTCTCTCTGTCTTGTTCACTGGCCTAATTTGCAATACAAAAGGATGTATTTCCATTTTGATCTACCTGGCTCCCCTGAAGCAATGCATGCATAAGTTCATAAATATACACCCGGGAATTACAATATTTCTCATTGCATATAATTGACACATAAATACAGATCCTTTAGGTAAAATCCCATTTCAAATGGCACACTTGAACTTTTCACACTGCTAACTAATGACACCTACTAAAATGCAAATTGCCGATTAGTGTTTTCTGTGGAAACTCAATTTCCCTGACATATAAGCTTCATGCAAACTAGACAGGCGGGGTAGTGTTCTACAATGTGAGCCTTACATATTTCCAAATCCACTTGGCATAGCTTTCATATCATCGGCTGCCACGGCTGATAATGCTAATTTTACCTCACTTGGCGCTGTGAACACAACAAACAAGTATTACCAAAAATCTCTCTCCAAAGTGTACCAATGGTGAGTGAGCAGGGAGGAACATGTGCTCATCGCATTGCCATGCTACAGTATCATAAATTATACTGTATTATTGTGCACTGATATGCACCCTGGCCACATTATTAGATACACCTCCCAGTTTGCTCCATCATGTGGCTGTGAACGACCAGCATGGAGACAGGTTTGAGAGTCTCAGTTACTGTTCAAATAAATGTTAGAATGGCCATGATAAGTGACTCTGAACATCAAACACATTAAGACATATTAAGATGACATATTATCATATTAAAACATCATATTAATCCTTTTCTTTATGCTTTCAAAGAGCATGATAGCATCATTAATCAACAAATAGACACAACTCTCCGTTGATCCCGGTATCCATTCCATTCTATAATGCAACACCACTTATCAGGAGAAGCCAAGTTGATTGTCTCTCCGCTCTCCATTTCCGCTCTGCACCTGGCCCTCTCTGCTTTCCTGTATCACAACAACAGCCAGTGACTTTCACTGGTGGTCTGTAAGACGATCCGACAAAACTATCAAAGGCATCAGGGTCAGTTACAGGTCTGGAACAGATCCTATGTATGTTTACACAGACCTAGCAGTGAGGCTGGAAATGTATGTACTAAGGTGTGTGTGTGTGTGTGTATGTGTGTGTGTGTGTGTGTGTGTGTGTGTGTGTGTGCATGTATGTGCGTGGTGTAAGGGACACAGCTGTAAGGTGTAACTCTAGGTTTGTCTGCAAACAAAGAGCCGGGGAGGCGAGGAGAGATGCGCGTGTACTTTGCCCCGCAGAGGGATCCTCTTACCATGATGAGGCCGGTAGTGATGGGGTCGTTGCAGCCGTGGCACAGCTCCCCAAACTTGGCCCAGTAGTCCTTCTTGCAGAAGAGCCGGCCATCTTTTTCATAGTACCAGTGGGACAGAGAGGCACTGCACTCACAACACCTAACAGAGATGGAAAGAAATATACAGTATAAGTGCTTGTGTGGTTAATTAATTAGCATGCATCTGTGGGTCATTAAGGAAAGGAGAACATCATTAATCATTTAGATCAAATTTCAACATAATTGTCACATCCAAATCAGCAGCAGACAAACAAACAGAAACAACAGCGTAAGCCAATAATAACCAAATGATCCCCTGCTGTATAATATTATCCATAAACGTCACATATTTTACCATATTTTTTTACATTTGAGTGATACATACAAAGTGTCTGGTGAAAGGAGCGTAAACAAAAAGCACAGTGCCAATAATGTCACTGGTATGCCACAAAATCGGCAAGTTAGACTAAACTTTGAAAGTGCACACCAGATGAAGTTGTTATTGTGTTACCACTAGACCATTATGTATTGAAGCCCATAAAGCCATACTTTAATCGGAGTAATGACACCCTACAGGGCCCCAAATTATAGTTTTCCTTGTGATAATAAGTCCCTTGGTGGATCCACCAGACACCGCCCCCATGTAGGTGGTACAGGCAAATGAGATCACACCAAAACACGCAGCTATGACTAGGCCTTAGAAAAACACAGAGTAAGGGCAAAAGGGAAGAGAGCTATGCAAAGACGTAATAATGTCGATGCAGCCTAAACATGACAGCCACTAAAACAACATGCTTTTTACTGTGGAGGGTGCGTATTCAGTCACACCCATGTGTTTGTGTGCGCATGTGGAATGCCATAAATAAACATTACATCAACCAATATCAATCTGTGTCAGATTTAATTAAAATAAAATTAAAAAGTACGTTAAAATTGGACTGTTGTGGGGATTGAACATGCGTCCTTCTAGTCATTGAACAGTTCTTCCAACTAATAATAACTTTTATTTATATAGCACTTTTCTAAAAAAAAAATGGTTGACAAAGTGCTTTACAGACCAGCATAAAAGCAAACAACATGACATAGTGGTAATAAAAATCAGCAAATGGAAGCAATGACAACTGTAAGAAGTGTAAGAAGAAAACAGTGGTGATAAAACAACAGTAAATAGGCAGGCAATGGGTACAGTAAGAACAGTAAAAAGAAGCAAAATTAAATAAACTAAATCAATAAAATCAAGTAAACTAGTCTGGGATGAGCCAATAACACATTTCCAAGTACTGAACTTTAAATACTGGCTGATCAACCATTCCAATCTATATATCTTACTAAACAACACAGTCTGATTCTGTCTGATGCCATCCCAACAGCATCAGTATCATCATACATGATTATCTACATTGAGCTGTAATGTATTATCAGTGGATTGTCTGTCAGCAGAGTTGGTGGCTGATAGCGAGCGTCCCCTGAAGCCCAGAGAAGAGCAGAGTGACGTCAGGCTGATAGACATCAGACGCTGACAGAGACAGACGGAGTGAGAAGTGAAGGGCAGACGACAAAGAGAGGGAGAGAGGAAGACGGTTGATATCACGACGCCGAGGGACAAGCGTAGGACAAACACACACACACACACACACACACGCACACACACAATGCAAGTGCACACAAGACACACATTGGTCTGATATTCAAACAATGATAAAAAAGCGAGGGAGGGAAGGTCATTTCCTCTTCAGTGCCAGGAATGACCAGCGATAAGAATGATTCCACAGGCTGAGGCTATTCTTAATCACTTATCACACTGGCTCTTCTGTTCAACACCTCAAGCGGAAAAACACTCAGCTCAACTTCACTAAACTGTCAATAGGAAGACAGAAAATGTGCGTATGTGTGTGTGTCTGGGTCTGTGTGTGTCTACACTTATAAACTGTCTGTGGATACAGTATGCACAAGCATGCACATTTTCTCTGTGTGCGTCTATAACTTGAAATGTGCGCTTACCCCCCCTATGTGTGGTAAACATGTCTTCGGTACATTTGGGTATATTTGCTGTGTCTTGCTTATACGTGCTTGCGTGCTTGTGTGTGTCTGTTTGTAATCTGTCTAAATCTCTGTGTCTAACGGCCATGACTAAGTGAGTGTCTCTCCTCTCCTTCCCAGTGGATCCCCTCCACCCCGCCACCCCCATCAGCCAGCCGTCTGGCCAAGTCCCACTTCAGGGGCCGGCTTAAAAGGATGGGGAACATTTTCACTGTGGACAGAATAAATAGAGTACAGGACTTAAAAGGAACAGAACGGCATTATTATGTTTTTTCCCTCACATCAATTGCCTCCTTTCGTAAATGCCTGCTGTTTACCTTTTCAGACGATTTATATGTCTTTATCTCAGTATCGTGTTGAGCTTACCTCTTAGGGTCATCATTATTTGAATAGAGTACAAAGCAATTAAGAAAAATTCACACAAAGTATCCTATACCCTCGTCAACCTGGGGGAAACACTGCACACTCATGTCAAGGGTTAAAAGGTGGATGTCTAAGAAGCACTGGCTATCAATCTTCATGTTTCCTGGAGGACAGCAGCTCTCCAGGGCAGGGAAAGGGAGGGAGAGAGAGGGACGAGACAGAGAGGAGGAGGCCGGTGCAGCTGGGATATTGGTAGAAAAATAAATGGATGGGGTTTTGTGTTTGTAGCACTGGCCCAATTGTTGAGAGGACTAGTGCTTTAGACTGAGAAATCATGCGCATACTGCGACTGCAAGGGTTCAAACCAAGCCCAAAGTATGCGGTTACAATTTTTCCCACTCACTTTCCTCCCCGTCTTCACTATAGAGTTTGAAAAATCATTAAAATGCTGAGAGAAGGCAGTCTGCTCACTCTCTTGTAAAACATGGTTGTGGCTGGTTGTAACGTGAAAGACTCATCAGGCCGAATCCCCTCTCACAGGAATCTGCAGGGGTAGAAATCTGCTTTGACTTTGCCTAAGGTCATACACCTAGGTGAGTGTATACATACACAAGTACACACATGCACACACATACACAACCTAATACAGACACATGCAGAAGTACACACACACACACACACACACACACTCCCGAGCTCAGCATATTGTGCCACAGCCTGCTTCAGTATGCAGGGTGTTTGGGTGGGTGCTGGTGGGAGGGGAAGAGCTGGAAGTGGGTCAAGGCTATCAGAAGACGCCCGCAGCACCGAGCCAGTCGCCACTCAGCTGTCTTGGCTCTCTGCCTCTCAGTGACTGACTTTCACCACTCACAGCCATCCTGCAAACCCCTGCTGGGACAAAGTCGTACCCGGGGCGGAGACGTGCAGACACACACACACAGATGTCCTTGCATGTGCGTGTGTGTGTGGATGCACACCTTTGTTGCGCAGACACACGCTCCGAGGTTGAATTCCTTCATAGAAAATTCTCTCCTAGCAGAACTGGGAGTGGCAGCAGAATATTAAAGATATGAGTGAATACATTAGTAAATCCCAGATGGAGACTCCGAATTTCTAGCTGCAGGACAAGAATCTTATCGCAGAGGTACGGGAGAGACAGGGAGGGAGTCAGTGTTGCAGATCCAAGACGAAATGAGATGAAAACTACACCACCGCAAAAAAAAAGGAATGCTTATTTTAAGAATGACTGTGGAAGTGTGTGTGTGTGTGTGTGTGTGTGTGTGTGTGTGTGTGTGTATCACTGCGCTTGTGTGCGCACAGGCAGGGACATGTAAGAGGATTAGCAATGTGAAAGACTCAGAGAGGGACTCTGCCCATTCTACTATGACGCTCCAAAAGCTGACTGGCTGAATAACTTAATATTTGGTAAACAGTTTGGTAGGCTCTGACACCTTGCTGCGCAAAACAAAAATGATACAATAAAAAACAAATAAAAATTATGTTAAAAGGTATGAATAAGTACAAGTAAATTACACATGACACAAGATACTGGCAAAATTTGCACAAAATTTGCCCTTAGGAGGAGCAATCAATACCAATATGATGGTCAAGTTCAACAGAGAGAGAGAGAGAGAGAGAGAGAGAGAGAGAGAGAGAGAGAGAGAGAGAGAGAGAGAGAGAACGAGTAAGGGCGGGGCAGCAGAAGAGTAGGTGAAGAGAGTAAATCCAGAGAGGATAGATAAAGAGTAAATGACAAAAAAAAAAAGTATAATCTAAGCTACGAAGGCCTACATAACAAGGAAAGAGCAAAAGACAAAGAGAGAAGAGCAGGATGCTCGTACATAAATAACTTCCATGAACAAGCAAGAGTGAGCAGGACAGATTTGAGACACCATGAAATCCAGCTGTATCCCCCAAGGGCCAGGAAGCAACCAATGATAGTGAAAAGCAGACTGGGGGAGAGTGGGGTCAGTAAATGTGCAGCTCCTCTCACCGCCTGCTCCGATCCCTGATGGAATTAGCCCAAAGTGCCTGGGAGAGTAATAAATTCCTCTCTAGCCCCGTCCCGTCACCTTATGCCCTCCGGATCCACCACCCTTTGGCCCAGGCTGACCGCTGTGACATTTGCTCAGTGAAAGAAAACCATTTGTTCTTACAGATCTCAATGTGTGAATGGTGAAATCTTTAAATCATGTCCTGCCAGTCCTCAGGAGGATTTTAAAAGTCCTACTGAATCTACCTGAGTTGAAGGATTAGGATTATATATTCAAACTCAATCTTTTCCCTCAATTCCAGCTCTTAGTATTTCATTAATATAAACAAAGGTGGGGGAGTGGGAGTGGTAATGTGAGAAGTAAGTTTAAATTATGGGATGGCAGATGAATTATCCATGTGCTGCTCTTTGTGGATGTGCCGTTATTCATATTTATTATGCCCAGTGAGATTATCTCATTTGGGCCATTTCATGATGTAATATGTTTTGAACTACTGTGCATCCTATTTATCATGCGGACCGCTTGACTTGAGTCAATACCTGATGTGATTAACTGGTCCCAGGTTGAAATGCATGAGCTGATGATGAATGGAAAAGCAGCAGGTTTGAAAGGATGAATGGAATGAGGAAATTCCCTGAGGAGATTTGCTGCTGGGGAACGTGGAAATATAAACGTATCTGACAAGACATGAGTTACATGTGTATCGGGTATTAACAAATAAGAAAGAATAATATCTGTCTCATGTATTAATATAAGCACATACATATTCAGCACAAGCACATACACAGCTGCACATGAAAAAAAGTAAAATAAAGGAAAAAACAACAAAAAACAACCAGCTAATAAGATAATAATATAATAACCAACAAACTTAAATGATAGATTACCAGTTAAATGGAAGTTAATTCAAATTAGGTTATGGGCCTGCAGACGTACACACATACAAACACAAGCAAACAGGCAGACATGCAGACAGATGCATGCAAGTCATTTTTTATTGGAGCTAAATCTTTCCATTAGTGTAGATGTGGTCTGCTGGCCAAGCTAAACTGACATGCAGACCTTTGTGGTTTGACATGTCAGTTGTGTCCTTCTGGTTTGAAGCCCTCAAATCTGGATCTGTCCTGCAGCAGCTGAGCTGAGATGGGTATTGACATGACAAGCTGTCTATATTATTTTCTGCTATCTGTACAGTACATGTGCCCTTGAAAACACAGCAATACATGTCAAACTACTGTATCTAAACATGCCGCTCTTTTATTTTAGTCATTATTTCTGTATTTAATCTGTGTATTCACATTGTAATTAACATCTCCTTTTCAAATGAGCCTTGGAATGCTTTACAGTAGAGTAAAACATCCCAAATTCCACCCAGATTAACCTTGCTATCCATTCATTTCTGGTCAGCATTTTTACAGTGTGTGTGTGTGTGTGTGTGTGTGTGCACATGTGGCCACAGGTCAGTAAATGACGTGCAGGCAGACACTGCTACAGGAAGCAGAAAGTGTCAAAAGGAAACACTGTGTGTTCTCAGAGGGGTTTGGAGGAAGAGGTGAGAGAGGGGCAGGATAACTACTAACTGACAGATGCAAAGATGAAAGATTTATCAAACACACACAAACACACACACACACACACACACACACACACACACACACAGATGAGTGTATCTCTTTATTAATTATTAAGGCTGTCATCCATCATTTGTGTCAGGCCCAGAAGGACATCCAAATCCCATCCATCTGCAAAGACAGCAGAAATACATTTGACCACCAGTGATCAATAAGCCAATACACCAGTCTGCCTTCAATGACAATCAGGGGAATTAGACCACATTATCTAAGCAATTGAGTCTGATGGCAGTAAAACAAATGACATTGTTCATTTTGTGGGTCAACAAGTCTGTCTAAAAATGTCTGTAGTATATGAAATTGAAATTGGCTGCTGTTATTTTCAGGCTTTCTCACCGACCATGAGAAAACATGACCTCTGGGAAAGAGAAGGGGGTTGGGGGGTTGTAGGAACAGACACACACACACACACACACACACGCACAAGTGAAAATCAAGCTGAGGAAGCGGCAGACTGTCTGGGGGAGAGCCCCCTCTTCCTGTTTCTTCTCCTTTCTAACGACTCCCCCCAGTGGAAGACACAAACAGAGGGGGAGCGCCAAGCTTTCCATTCCTGATCATTTCCATGAGATCAAATGAGGATTTATATAAAATATATTTGGAAATATATTTGTTCAAATAATGCAACCTATTAGACTGATTCGGTTGTACAAGAGATAAAGCAAGGTAAGCCTATAAACACACCCATCAACCCACACACAGTCACACACACACACACACACACACACACACACACAGCGAGGACACATTCATCACATTCTCAACCGCCCCTTTTGGAACCCCCTATTTTTTCTTTCCATCTTCTCCACCCCCTCGACACACACACACACACCACACACACACACACACACACACAGAGCAAAGGAGAATTCCAAGGCGATGATGTCACCCCTCTCGCAGAAAAAAGAAGCATTACCTCATTACCTCATGCTACCCACTAAGTCCCTCCCCATTGGGCGATTTCAAACTCTACCAGGAAATCCCTCAGCCAATGGGGCTGCCAGTTGGCCCCCTGTCTTTTCCCATGGCCTTGGCAAACCGCAAGCTCAGCAAGACCGGCGCTGGCATTAACCCCTCAGGTGCTGTGTTGAGGTTTTTGCTGTTCTTGAAGAACAAAAAACGCAGTAGGGGAAAGCAGGTTGTGCATTTTAAATGGTGGAAATATTTGTGCCTGCTATAGCCTTGGCTCTGAAATGGTTGCTGAACAATTGCTTCTCTCTGTGGGAGGCACTTTCTTTGTTTGTCGGCCCCTCGGTCCATTCAGCTCGGCATGGAGCAGGTAAACAGGAGCAGGCTAGCATTGGCAGACTGAGAGTGAATAGTGAGCGTGGCAGCAGTTCCCTTTGTGATTGCTAAGCCCCCTTGACCGACTGACTGTCAGCAACTCCCCGTACATTCAGTCTGGGGCCTTCTCACATGTTCCACTGTAGGAAAATGATAAGAGGGTTTCAATGACCTACGGTGCTCAGAGTGGAACCAATGGTGATTATGGTTCAGCATGATTCAGGAGGGATAGCAGTGCTGCTGTTCATTATCAGGCCAATGTCAGGCTATAATAGGGTATCTCTTTTAGAGAATAAAGCATTTGCCTAATTCTAAAATTAAACACCAAAGAGCCACAGATAACATGTGAGAAATAGAAGGATATTGGGTAATATGGAGGGCATGAAATTTAGCTCATCCAAGGTGAGTGATTTTGGTGGCAGGCCAGTCCAGAACAAGGACCACCAGTCCAGTCAAATTCCCATGCATGAATCCACATTTAGTTAAGGTGTCAGAAGTTTCAGCGCATCTCATTTCATTTGTCATTTGCCTGTATTGTATGTCTTCAATTCCACCTTAAAATGCCAGCCTATCAGAACTCTGCACTGTTGCCATAGTGCCAGCGCTCAAAGCTGAAATGACATCATCACAGACAGGCAGGCAGATCTTCAGTTTGTTAGCTCACCAACAGAAGTGTCTAGCTAACATAAACAACACCAGCAGCAGTGGGATACAAATGAACCTCATCCAAAAACGAAAGGTATCGAAGTAAGATGTAAGACACCATCCTCCAAAAATTACAAGAAAAAAAGAAGAGTGTTTGTTGAGAGCAGGAAGAGACTGATAGTCGAGACTGACGCACTGATAAACTCACTATGTGGTGTTCAGCCTGCCGATATAATTGTAATATATTTAATATTGTAATATGTAAATAAATGTAATACAATGGATATAATTTGAAGCATGGTTCACTTTGAGAAACTTGAACATTACATTACTTTCACTGAGCCAGCAATAATAAAATATGAAACACAAACTTTAGATTTTCATGCGTGTACATAACTTTCGTTTTTTCATGGCTGAAATGATCAAGGTCAAATATGTGAATGTGAAAGTGACAAATCCCATGAAAAAGGGTGAAAAATGTGGGTGTTAATCTTCCTTTTTTTAATCACATACAGGGTTTAAGTCTGGAGCTATCTATTGTGATAGGTATAATAAAATGAAATTTTTGAAAGTGTGATTAAAGTATTGCAGTGTGTGCCAAAGGTGAGAACTTGGGAGCGGGCGTTTAATCAAAACGCACCCACACACAAAGTGATTTCTCTTTCCCCTTTGTGAATGTTATCATTAGGAATGAACCTTGGAAGATTATGGTGGAGAGAACAATGAGTCCTTGGTAGAGAGTTACTGAAAAGTGTCGCTGTCTGAGTCTAAAAAAGGAATAATAACCTCGAATTTAAAAAACGACAGGCTTCACTCTGAGCTCTAAAGTAAAAAAGCATACAGGGGAAATTTTGGTTCAATATTGACAGGCAATGTTTGCTTCAACGCTGATTAAACAGCACTGGTTTATTAGATAACCGCTCTAAAATAACCAAACGCAAACACTGTCATCATGAAACTTTATTATTTAAGCGTTTATTATTTAATGCCACTTATAAGTAAGCGCACAATGCACTGAAATATATCTTCAGCATTCAGCACTGCCATATTTCACACTCAAATCTCATTTGTATGAATGGTGAAGAATATCTGTATCTTATGACAACTTAAAAAACAAAAACTTTATATAAAGTACATTTTGAGAGTCTGAAGTCAGTCATTTTCTAGACGGAGCATAAAAAATTGATGCGTGCTCAAGGCAACAACATTCAGGTGAGAGAAACCATAAAGCAGACAGTGAACTCGTGTTCAGCTGAAGGGACAAACTGAGAGAAGAAAGAACAGAGACAAAGAACAGACAGAAGAGAAGAGAAGAGGGGAGGGGAGAAGCACCCCAGCTACCCCCATGTAGACCCTCATTAGCCTACTCCACATTTGCCAAACACATCACAGCCACTGTAAACAGCAATTCATTAGCGTGGGGCGCTCATCCAGGACTAAAATAAAACATGGTGCTGCTGAAAAGAGAAAAGAAATAAATAAAGAGGGAGAGTTCACCCTGTCAAGATAATGTTCCACTCCCCTGATGAGACTGTTTACCCAGCAGTCAATAACCCAGTTCATACATAAACACACCTGTACTACATGTGACCCGGCCCTTAACCTACATCTGATGAATCACACTGTTCTCGGTAGCTGTATGTCAAAAGAAAATATTGCACCATTCATAAAGCTCTGAACAGAGGCATGCTATGTGAAGTTTCATATCCTCAAGCTGAAATGCCTCAGGACATGAACATCTACCTGCTTTATATTCACATATCTGCTTCTTCAGTTTTTCATCTCCTTTCGGTTATATTCCACTATTTCATAATGTATATTACTACTGATATTTTTATATTTTATTATGTTTTACTTTTGCATAGATACCAAATACACTTACCCATTTGAGTAAGCAATTGTGTCAGCCATGTAATGCCCCAACTGTTTACATTCTGTTTACATTCTGTTTTATTACTTCATTGTTTTCATTTTTTTTTTTACTGTTTTCTTGCTAATTTTACACTCTATTTATGTGCTTATTTTGTACTTGTATTTTTTCCCTGATGAATCCTATTGCTTTTGCTGCTGCAACAACCTAATTTCCCAGCGGGGATCATTAAAGTTTTATCATCTTATCTTGTACCGCATTCTTAAAACGAGAATCAACTGCGATGTCTTTTTGAGCAGTATCAGAACCTCGTAACCTGAAAGCTGCCATTTCTACTGCCATGGAAAGAGTGCTGGTACACGGAAAGGGAACTATTTTAAGCACTATTACACCTGTTAACAAGGGAAGTCAGACAGAGATGACTTGTCAAGAGAGCAGCAGGGTCTTTGCCAGTCTTTAGGGATGGTCCCTTTTCTATCCCATCCAAAAAGTTAACATGAATAACGGCAGGTGAAGTCCAGAATGTTTGTGTCTTACTGTAAATGACACATTTACTCCAGAAGTAAAAATCAACTCAAATGCAGTGACTGGAGGAGCTGTAATGAGTTAAATCCTCCTCATCCTCCTACACAAGCTTATACGGTTTATTATAAAGACAATAACTACGACACAACAAGCATCACATATTCAGGAAGTGATGTAATGATGTAAACATGACACTACTAAGACGCATCATTATCATTCAACCCCTCTGTTAAAGATCAGATAAAATAAGATAAGATGAAACTTTATTCATCCCCGTGGAGAAATGAGCTTGTTGCAGCAGCAAAAGTAATAGGATAAAGCAGGGAAAAAGAAACAGAATATAAGCACACAACTAGAACATAAAAAAAGCAATTAAAATAGCGCAAATTAAAGCAAAATTAAAGATGTGATTTAAATCAAAGAGCTTTTCACACAGGAAAACCCCTGCGAATGTTTGACGTAGTAGACCTGATGTGTGCTACACATCTATGGTTAGGGAAGTGATAAATGACTTGAAGAAGTAATCCAACCCACAGAGTGACACATCTGAATATAAGTTAGTTTATTTATATAGCCCTTTATCACAAGCATGTCTCTGAGGACTTTACAGAGAATATCTACAGCCCATCCTTCTGAGAGATACAGTATATTAGTGGATAAATAATTGGAGGAAGGCATTGAGTTTAACACATGCGTTTAACACACCAAATGAGGTCCTTGATGTCATTTTAAGAGCTTGAACCCACACATGTGAAAACATGAAGAAAGGGAAGTGAATCTCTAACTGCACTGAGAGTCGGTCAAACCACTTGACTGTGAGCATCCAAAAACAGAGCAGACCATCAGTGTCTGTAGTTTATGGGTGTTCAACAACAACAAGCAAACACCTCAAACTCTTGTTCAGTAACAAGTTGTTTATGTCAGAAATCATAAAAGAACAAAACAATAAAAGCAATAACATGGAATATAAACAATATATGCTGTCGACAATTTCAACACATTAAGTTGGAATTATGGGAGAGAAATGGATTACCAACATTTACTGTATCAATTTACTTACAGTTGATACTTACAGACGTTACTAACAGTCCCAGCAGCTTACTTAAAGGATAACGCTGGTTTTTTTAATGCATTTCTTACCATCAACAAATCCTATGAAAATAACAAAATCAACAATGCGTTTGCTCTACTCCCGTTACTTTCTGACCTCCCACGTTCCCGTTTTAGCCGTCAACCCGGAAGTCATTGGCTCCAATTGTAAGCTAAAACCTTTAAATACAGCTCACAAAGACATAGTTTACATTTACAGCACCTCAGTCTTCAAACACACACTAACATGTAATTTTTTTTTTTGGATAAAAGCTATGATTTAATTACACATGGATAGGTTGCTATGTCATGTAGCCTATCAGAACAATCTGATAAACACAGTGCTATAGTGGAATTTTACTATTTATGCTTGCTGTGTACTTTTACATGATGAGATGCTGCTTGGGTAAAATGCATAATTTCATTCGGTGATAGGCCGATGTGATATAAATAAATATTAGTATGTACAAAGACACTGGCTATACTGTATATGTATAAATAGACTGTATGTACAAGTATGTATAAACACAATGTTATAAAAGTGTTCCAAAATATTAAAATATCAATATGTACACAGCATGAAAGACCTCCCCCTCTTTTCCACTGTCTTCTTAGGAATTATGGAAGACAAACCAGACATTACATGATAGGGATGACTAACAAGTTTCCCCTCTGACAGCCTGGCTGCGCTGGATAACATGCTTATCTGCTGCTGCACACACATGCACATACACACACACACACACACACACACACACACACACACACACACACACACACACACACACACACACACACACACACACACAAACCAACAAAGAGTCAGCTTAGAGTCAGTGCTGCTGTCGGCTTACTACAGCCTTCATCCTGCCTATTCATATAAACTGGTTCCCACTGCATTCCTCATGAGACATGAAAACCAAAGTTACATTTGAATTGCACACAACCTTCACTACAAACTGCATTAGACTACAACCTCCACCCTGCAGTCAAGGGTAGGCCTGTAGTGTGTACACTTGTGGAAATTAAAATTGTTATAGTATATAACAGGGCTGGGCGATAATTCAATATTATCGTTTATCGTCTTTCAATGAAATCATATCGTGATGATATGGTGATTTTGGGATATCGAGACGCATAATTCTGCTGTCTAAATTGATGATAACAAGCACATTTTATTTATAAACTGACAAAATGAGGTATGGTAGGAAAATTATTTGAAAATTTCAGTTCAGTTTGACATCACACCTAACGTTACCATTCAGTTCAACGGGATGAACATTAATTTGATTATTTAACATGTGACTTTGCATATGTGAGCTATATCGTGATATATATCAATATTGAAAAATATTCTTGATGATTATCGTGATATTGATTTCAGCCATATTGCCCAGCCCTAGCTCATCATCTACATGTAGGGTAGCTACTATTCAACATTACAGGACAGTGACATTCAACAGCAATGTAAAGGCTGTATAGATGATGATTACATGAGACAGAAAAGCCAAAAGTCACATGCTAGACAGCAGAGTTCAACACAGACTGTCTTGGAGGAGGGAAGTCATTTAGAAACAACAGCTTTTCAGACAGGAAAACCCCTGCGAACGTTTGACGTAGTAGACCTGATGTGTGCTACACCCACTATGGTTAGGGAAGTGATAAATGACTTGAAGAAGTAATCCAACCCACAGAGTGATACATCTGAATATAAGTTAGTTTATTTATATAGCCCTTTATCACAAGCATGTCTCTGAGGACTTTACAGAGCATATCTACAGCCCATCCTTCTGAGAGATAGTGTATTAGTGGATAAATACTTGAGGAAGGCATTGAGGTTAACACATGCGTTTAACACACCAAATGAGGTCCTTGATGTCATTTTAAGAGCTTAAACCCACACATGTGAAAACATGAAGAAAAGGAAGTGAAACTCTAACTGCACTGAGAGTTGGTCAAACCACTTGACTGTGAGCATCCAAAAACAGAGCAGACCATCAGTGTCTGTAGTTTATGGGTGTTCAACTTCTCCATTGGCAAACAAGCAAACACCTCAAACTCTTGTTCAGTAACAAGTTGTTTATGTCAGAAATGATTGCAACCATTTTGTTAAGCTCAACAGACTGCACACATCAAAGCAACAGGGTGGAACGATGCAAGTTCAGTTTGACTCTATGAAACTGAAAACATTAACGCAGCCAGATCATTCTTACCCTACAAGACAATGTAGCATCCAACTGCATAAATTCACCAGTCAACTTACTTTTTGCGTCGCAAGCGATTCCTGCAGCGTTGGTCCTTTTGCGACATGTCACCCGTGAGAGAGAGGGCCTTGTTGTGACAGCCAGGAAGCAGACTCATGTTAGCGGCACTGATGTTGAACCAGCGCGGCTCAGACCTCGACTGCTACACAGCCTCGCTGTCACAACCATGAATGCCACTCTCTCACTGCCCTTCCTCTCTTTTCTCTCTCTCTCTCTCTCTCTCACGGTGCAGCTGCACAGTGGGGTCAAGCTTCTTTAGCAACTATTTCCTGTCCTCTGCCCTTCCTCTGGGAGCCATCGTGACCCTGTGACATCACAGGCTCGCCTCTTCCCTCCTCCTGCCCTGCAGCAGCTCATTTCTCCTTTTTAACCTCATGCAGTCTCTCAGTGAGTTGTATGGGGCCGGCCCTCATCCTTGTAATGTACACTGCCCACTTCCTATGCTATCTGATACATTTTACGATGCTGGAAGCAGAAAAGCAAATTTTCCTATTATCTATTATCTATTAAACCCTTTTATCTCCCCTCAACTAATTCAATTTACCAACCTCCTCATGGGACACCTGGGGTGTTTCATTTGGGGTGGATGAGACAGGGCTGTTCTCAGCCAATCAGGTGACAGTTTCAATTGAGACAGCATCTTCTCTTTGATCTAATAAGATGAGATCTTAAATGTAGATTGTGCCATTTTAAGTGTAGCCTCTTTTTTCAGAGCAAAAGGCATCTTCCCATTTAACCTCTGCAGAATGAGACTGTATAAGTGGATGAAATACTGACAAGCCAACTGAGTCTAAATCTTCTGCACTTCTCTCTCTGTATGTGTCAGCAACCAACCACTGGATCTGATCCAAACATGCTGACGCAATCTGAAACACCTGTTTGTTAAAAATCTGCTTTTCTCTTAAAGGAGAGGTCGGTGCTCACACAATGCATATGGTCAGAGACAAATGATGTAAAGTATATTCAGCAATAAAAGAATTATGAATAATTGTAACTGACCTACAGCTCAATGCATTGAATGTTCCATTTACAATATCAGCATTTCCCTGAAACATTTATGGCAGAGGTGCAGCGCCCCTGCTGAATTCCTCCAACGTCAGGAAAAAGGAATACTTTTTTTTTTTTTTTTTTATGAAACCTCAGACTCAGAGAAGCTCCAGAACAAAAGACACAGAGGCTCTCGTTCACCCAGGAATGACCGCGTTGTTCAGGTCAGGTTAATTGATCTCAAAAATTGAAACTTGTCGGGTTCTGTCAGTTTCAGTTTACACATTACCAAATATTTGATCGGTTACGGCTATCCATTACGTGTTGCAATTTTTATCAAGGAAGTGAGTCACAAAGTTAGTGGGGAAAACTAGGAAAAGTTAATTAAGTTTTTTGCAGTCAAGATAAGTCCAGAATAGATCACTGGTGACTACAGCAGCATTCACTATAGATCAATATACTGTAGATCAATATAGCAGGAGGGTGTATAAAACAGAACACAGTGAGTTGATTGTATTATTCACAGGACTTTGTGCAGACTGTGCAGGACACAGGCAGAGAGTAAAGCAAGGTGCGGCTGAGTCAGATAGGCAGGATGACTGAGGCGGCGTCTCACTCATCCATCAGCTATGAACTATCATCTATATCAACTGCCACACATCAGTAAATAATCCCTGACACATGGGCACCATGAATCCTCTGCCGGGGATGAACAACTTGTCTGTCTGTCTGACTCCCCTCCCTGGCAGGCAGCCTCTGTTACTAAGCAGAGTTCGGCTGCAGGTAGAAAACTGCTGAGTCACTGGGGCCCTTCATCTAGTCTGTTTCTGAGCCGAACTCCAAAGTACCTCAGAACCAGGACACCAAATTGGGTCCAGATGAGATTTAACCAATAGGGGTTCACTCACCTCATCAGCCAGGTAACCTTCAGTATTCAGTAACCTTTTGTATGCTTGTATCTTTTGCTTTATCTATTAGGACTTACACAGTGATCATCATTTTCAAAATGGTGCAAAAAACAACAGATGAGCAGAGGAGACGTATTTTCCTCAAAGCTGTGGCTGTAATGAGACAGAAATGTGTGAAAGGAGGAATCCCTTATCTTACTCTACATGAAGGCAGAGGAAAAGCTCTGGGCTTTGTGTCAGCTTGTCCTTCAGAAAGGACAATCTTGCCCAAACTGTATGCGCTTACACATACAGTGTTTTTCATAACAGCTGTGTATCTGTTGATTATGCATATTGCGAAGGTGTGAAACGCATTACCAACATTAGAAACCACTGTCTATTATCAGAAAGTATGTTTACAATCTACACATAATCAGTGTATGCATACTAGATGTAACCTATAGAGTGTAGGGCTGCAACTAACGATTATTTTCATTGTCGATTAATCTGTCGATTATTTTCTCGATTAATCGATTAGTTGTTTGGTCTATAAAATGTCAGAAAATGGTGAAAAATGTCTATCAGTGTTTCCCAAAGTCCAAGATGACGTCCTCAAATGTCTTGTTTTGTCCACAACCCAAAGATATTCAGTTTACTGTCATAGAGGAGGAAAGAAACCAGAAAATATTCACATTTAAGAAGCTGGAATCAGAGAATTTTGACTTATTTTTCTTAAAAAACTACTCAAACCGATTAATCGATAATCAAAATAGTTGGCGATTAATTTAATAGTTGACAACTAATCGATTAATCGATTAATCGTTGCAGCTCTAATAGAGTGTACAAAGAGCAGTTGTCCAAGTGCTGACAAAGCAGCAGCATTTGCAGCCCTTTGGGGCAGCTGGTGGGACAGTGACAGTCAAGCAGAAATAGTTATACTGGGAACAGGACAGAGCTGCACTGTACTGCAGTGAGACTGCAGAGAGCAGAGGAGCAAAACTAATTACATATAGAAGAGATGACCATTATATGTACATGCACAGAGTTAAGCAGGGAAAAGGTATCTGACTGTTTATCCTGTTTCATCTACGTTCCTTTAGCTATTTTATTAATCTAGCTACAGTAAAATGGAAATTAACTTGATGAAATTAATGTGTGATATTCAGTGAAATGACAAACGGAAGATAAACGGATAAAAATATGATGTGCAAATGTGAAATTCTGGCCAGTGAATAAATAAAGCACTAGAACCTTATATTAATAAGCTTAACACCCAGATTGGTTTTGCACTCACATCTGGCGTTGTGTGGTGGCACGAATGTCAAGTGCTACTCTCATTTAATCCTCTGAAATCCATAACGAAGGCAGTGAAACTCACCCAGAAGCTCCTTGATGAGAGCTCTTCTTTTGGAGAGCCTATAGTCTTAGTCCTCACAACCTGTTCAGAAAATCTGAAGCGCTGTTCTGTGCAGCTGGAAATTGAACAAGCCTCAGTGAGTTGAGTGAGTTGATGGGAACATAAAATGTATGTTTTTCTGAGGAGGCGAGAGGAGTTGGGGGGGGCGGGGGGGGGAGTTACCTTAGCAGTTTCAAATTGAAAACTCAATAAAAGTGAAAGCACAGCATTTTACGCTCACAAGCAGTGATAGGAAAGTAAGGATGTGCCACTAGTAGTTTTATTGGTATTGAATGTTAAAATCACACCAGGTTAAAGAAGGGTATTTGGGAATTTCCCCAATGTTAAAATGTCAGCGGAGTTGCAGTCATTGCTGTGATGTTTTTGCAAAGCACTTTCCATAGATCATTTGGCGATCACACACAGTTGCCAGTACTGTGATGCTTTTTTCCTTTTCCATTTTCTGTTGATGGAGTTTGGGTTTCTGTAGATGTCGCTTTTTTTTCTTTATCTGTTCAGCCATGTTGGCTGTTTCTGTTCTTGTTAACTACCCAGTTCTTCTTCTATCTGCTTCCAGTAATGTAAAACGCATCACTTCCCATGCACCAGAGCAATTTTCCCAGGAAAGACCTTCCTGAACCATATTTAAAACAGCAAATGTAAAAAATGTTTTCAATAACTGGGCGCAGGATGAATCACAATTGTGTTTTATCAGTTGACAATAAACAGTGGCAAAACTGACATTTATTTATACAAAAATGTCAGGGATTATTACTTCAAAATCCAACACCAAGAGAGTATGTAGAGATCTGTGCTTTTTTCTCACACAGCAGGATTTTAGACCTCCATAATGTAAAAAATAGATTATACATGTATTTTTACTGTTTTACTTTTTGTTGAATGATGCAAAACTAATGGTCAAAGTCTAGTAGTAAGGTACTGTATCAGATCAGTACTGTGTATCAGCCACTGCTTACTTTAGTAGTCAGTATCAGCAAAGAATAGACCTAAGTGGTCTGGCTACATCCCTAATGGGAAGAAAGTAGTCGGACTCTCTGTGGTGCTTTGAGGTCTCTAAAGTTGAGCTTTGGGACACACAGGCTGGAAGTCAGAATAAACAACTAATGGGAAAGCAGTTTTCAGTCAGAGCGCTGCAGCATTTTCCCATGAAGCCTATAGCACGCTGCTGCGGGTATTTTCCAAAGAACGCTGTGTTTTCTCTCCACCCCAGGGACTCTACCCCACAGCCTCCAAATAACACTCTCTGCACTTTAAATTTGTCATTTCCCCCTTGTTTTTCCATCTCCATTTCCATTTCACTGGAGTAATCTACCATTGCAGCAGCAAGCGCTGCAGTTGGGCCATTTTGTTTGAGGTTTTTTGTTTGGATTAAAGCTCCGTTCCCCAGTGCCACTGGTCGGGTTGGGAGCACAGGCAATTTTCCACGGAAGTCTTGTCTGACTAGCAAAGCCATCTTAAATCCTCCTTTTCCATGACAATCCTTCCCTCGCCGAGGACTTGGATCAGGGTCAGAAAACGATTCCCCCTAAATTCTAGACACGGTGTGTTCTCAAGAGAAACGGTAGACAGAATGATGATTTCTCTGAGAAAAGAACAGTGTCTTTTCAGCAGCGATAATGGATCAAATGGCCTGAAATCTCAAAGGAGTCTGGAGGAGCTGGCACAGCGTTTGGGTTTGAATTAGCAGAAGCACGCAGAGCACTTTGACAGACATCCCACCTCATGACACACTCAAAATATAACATACAGTTGGGCATGTATTTTCAGTGAGTACACTGGAAAAATGCACAATGTGCAACCAAAAGATGTAAAATGTTTAAACACACACACACACATACACACAAAGAGAAATGCATAAACCACACACTTAACAAAAGACACCCCACTGAGACCAACTGCAATCCTTGATCTATGCTGTAACAGCCAGATGTGACTCGCTCCCTCATCTCTGGTCCATCTGTACTCTAGCATACGACACACACACACACACACACACACACACACACACACACACAAACACCGACACACACGCACACACACACACACCATAAAACCGTCATGGACTCTCCCCTGTGCCCCAGATACCCTCCTCAGATTTCCTGCTCAGAGGTCCAGTCAGTGGAAATCATCAATGCCAGACGGAGCAGTGCGGCCAGTTTTCCACACTGCGATAGCCGATCTGCCAACCATCTCAGTTTAGGGAAAGTGAAGTGAAGCACCGCTGACGCTGCAGCAGACGCAGCTGGACAGTTCCTACCTCACAGAACTGAGGCAAGACGGGATAAAGCAGGAGTAGACAAAACAGCATCGACATCAACTAACATTGACTAAATCTGAGCTGATGCTGTCACTGGATGATGCTTGCTAGAGAATTTGAGTCGTGCGTTTGACATGGACTCTTAAAAGAATCACATAAAAATGGATGCAGTCAGTTAGTGTTCAGAGCAAAAGCAGTTGAATATGCCGCGAATGGAAGAAATGGCATCAGCAACGACAACAAAATAAACATTTCAGGAGAACTCCACTGTGAGAAGTTGTTTGATCTCCTGCTTGTGTTTCAGAAACAAGGTTAGTCCGTCGCAGGAAATAAGAGAGAGAGAGAGAACAGGCAGGAAAGAGAGAAAGGGGTGGGGTGGGGTGGGGGGGTATTACATAACAGCACCACTAACAACAGCAGCAGCAGCAGCAACATCAACAACTATGTCCCATTAATAATATCTGGAACAGTCTCGTTAAACCTGGCCCCACTTTCAAAGCGCACGACTTCTCCTGGCTCATCCTAATAAGCTCGTCAGCGCTAATGGGAATTATCAGTTAATGTTTTTGCCGCCGCATTTCATCTGAAAACATGACGAGACAAATGGAAGCACAAGGACGCCTCTGAATGAGCGAGGGTAAGGGTCGACGTTTTGAACGACCATTATCTACTCATATTTTTTGCATTTTAGCAAGGGAAATTGCACCAAAACAACCTTTTGGTTTTATCTGTTTTTTTAGAACGCGAGCTAAAAATCGAAATTTCCATTCAAGAATTTGACAGGGCGAGCTCTTCCTGGCATGGCAGATGCTACAGCGGATGTCTCAAATTGCATTTTGGTGCGCCGAGAGAATTGACTGCCATTAGCATGTCTGACCCATCTGTGAATCCATTCTCATTCATGGGCTCAGATGCATGATGCCATAAAATAGGAGATGACAGCCTCAATCCATGTGAAGAGTAAATGACCTTATAAATATTTCTCTTCACGCCTTGACATAACCAGTTTTTATACATATAGCATGAACAGTAATAGCCACAAAAACGGGCAGAATAGGCAGCTTTATAATCCGAGCTCTCCAGAGAAGATGCTAAGAGAATGACAGAGAGCACTTTGATCACAGATTTGACTCACAGATTTTAGCAATTGGATTTTAATTTGCACGGTTAAATGCCTCAATCTCTGGAAAAAATGTTTGGACTCTCTGGAACGGACAGAGAAAGAGAGACAGAACCGACTGGCAGAGAACAGACCAGACCACACATGATCATTGTGCATCATTATCACAGGTTTCAGTGTAATGTAGACTGCTTTCTGCCTCTCTACACCACAATCAAGCTGTCGGAATGAACAAAATAAAAAAAAACTTAAAAAGACCTTATTTAGTGAGAGTATTGTGTTCTGTTTTAGGCTCCCAAGAATCGTCTCACTGGACTAGATTTGTGTTTACTTCGTAGAAAACAAGATACTGGTTTGGCTGAGGTAAAAAGGGTAAAAATCTGAATAGATTTCTTTCACAAAAAACACATGCAATCTCACCACCCACACACACACTTGGGCCATACAGTGTGTTACTGTGGTGAAATGGTGCAGTATTTTCTATCATGAATTAACTGAGAAGAAATAGAGGACATTCTGTAAAGAGACACATACACAGTCTCCATATGCACACTCTCCCTCTACAAACGCACTCTTCTAATCACATCAATCTGTAGTTATGCTACAGTGAAAGACATCTACTGCACTCAACCTTCCTAACCTAATGTACAGAATAACCGGCCCAAGACTGAAACACTAACCTGCCTTTTCTCCTCCACACACAAAAGCCTTTCGGAAAGTAAAACCGAGCACCCTGACTGCCGTGTAAATGTTAATCATCCTGGCAACTACAGGTCCGCCGCTGGAGCTCGACCCAGGCCGACTGCTGCCAGCAGAAGCTTTATCAGAGTAACTACAGTTGCTTTTGGTTGATTGAGAGGAGGGGTTCGGTTCCACTGAAACCCAAATTACTTTCACACTGAGTGGGAGAGGCGCTTTCCTACCCGTGTGCAATTAAACAAGTATATGAAAACAGCACGACAGGACTTCAAAATCTCACCAAAGGAAAAATAAATCTGAAAAAAGTCTTAAAGACAGTGAAGTAAAAGCGTATTATAGAGTATTTCTGAAAGAGCTGTTGGTGCTATGAGTCTCACATGACCATTTCGTCCGATAAATAATGAAATATCACTAGTGTACTTACAGCTTCACCCGCTGGGGAGTGTGATCTTGTACCAAGATTGGATGCAGACTTGAAAATGTGCGCTGGGTGTTGGTCACTCTACATGGATAAGGTGTCTGTCTGTCCTCACCTGAACTCACCTGTCCAGCACTACAGCCTGATCTGCTCTGCTCTACCTGCCATGATAAAACGTTACAGCTTCAATATGCAGGGTTTTTTTTTTACATTAAAATAATAAATAAATAGGATATATGATGCCTTTTCAGTATGTATCTGTGACCCTGCGTGTACATGCCTAAATCCCGAGGTTGCCTGAAATTGGCTTTTCAAATGATGTTCGGGATGTTTTTTGGGTGTCTACTTTTTGCTGTGGGCCGGCCAGCGGTGAGCTGTGTGTGTGGCTATCAAGGACAGGAAAATCATAGCAACAACTACAATGTCAGAAAGTGGTAAGAAACTAAAGAAGAGCAAAGCTAAACGTGCAGCTGACAAGACCCGTTCAAAACACTCAGGTGAACATTGGCATTGCGCTTTCTTTCTTTTTTTAATTGCCTGCGTTGGCTTCTGTTCTCATGTTGTAATCATGTAATTGTCCCTTTTTCCATAAACGGTAGACAGAGGGAGGAGGAAGAGAAGGCAGCAGAGCAGATTCTCCTGTTACCTGAACATCAAAGAGACAGTTAAGGGTCTTTTTGAAGGAGGAGGAAGGAAAGTGCACACTCTCGCACTAACAAGCTCAAAGATCACCTTGACTTTGTGAAACTTCGCCTCCACCCCAGCCTCCCACCTCTTCTCCACAGAGAGATTTTATCGAGACCACATGCAGTCTGAAATGTAGTTGGGTTGATATTAAGCAGCGGACTGGAATTCAAGGTTAATCATTCAAGGGAAGGTAACTAAAGCGAAGTGTGTCAACATACCACAGTAAGGAAAAGAGGCTGGATACAGCACAGGTACATGGTGATGTCAGGAGATTCAGTGTCCACCCAGGTAACAGGGTTTAGCGTGTAGCTTACACCTGAACTGCTCATCCACTCTAACAGGGAGGCTCGCTCCACCGCTGCCCTTTGAATGCAGCTGTGAACTTCTCAGCAACCGTTCATGAGTTTCATGTTTAAATGTTACAGGATTCCTCTGCAGCAGTTGGTGAAAGGCGGCCTCATTTTCCAGACTGGCATCTCTCCCCTGTGAAATCGCTGTTGTTGTTTTTTTTTTATTTTGTAGCTTTAGATAGAATAAAAAGTTTACATGTCCTACATTTTACTTATTTTACATTACAGCGGAACGGCTTGAAGAAAAAACACAACCTAACTTCCCAGGTGAAAGTTTTGAGCTTGAAAAGGGGGAACTACTTTTCTTATTCACAAATAAAATGTATATTGTATGCTTTTATACTATTGTTTTATGCTTACACCATCGACCCATAAATCTCCTCCATGGATTATGTTACTACACATCTCTGAAGTTCGGTTTTGATATCATGAATGGGATTGAATGGCATCTACAAGGCAGAGAGCACTAGTTTCATTTTAGCTAATTGTGTGATAACGGTGTGTAAACATCCACAGCCATTTTGTAAGGGAGAGACAGGCCAAGCTGCAAAATGAGGCTTAACTTTCACCAACTCTTTTAAGGCCCGGTGCACAGTGAGTTTGTGGTTCACACTACCTGAAGCAGATGGTGTGCCAGTCGGTGTTGAGGGCCTGGAGGTACTGCTCATCGTAGATCCTCTGTTTGCATCCCGCACAAACGGGCAAGCTTCCGCCAGCTGCAGGACACAGACACAGAAGCAACACACACACACACACACACAAAGTCATGGATGAGATAGAGGGCAAAGGACATATGTACACATTTTTTTATTTGCATGGTTTTACAGTTAATGATGCAGGAAATCAACAACACTGCTCATGATGACAAGCAATAACAGATGATCTGTGTTTGCGTGTGGGTGTGTATGTGTGTGTGATGTGATAATTTTCCTACTCTGCTCCCTAGGCAAATCACCACCTCCAGCTGATAAGCTCAGCTGAGGCTCCATTATGACCATAGATCTAGTGAGAGCAGACTGGTGAACTTACACAGGCCACAGTGCCTCCAACAAACCCTTCACCAATACTGGCAGACTGGAAACTTGTGACAATGAACCATTAATCAACATATTTAATTGGAGCATTACTCAGGCCGGAAAATTTGAGCCCTATCTGACACAAACTAAGAAGTAATTCATTTTTGTGAGCCAAAACCCTACTAAAGCCCATAGTTTTGATAATAACTTCTACTTTTCAAATGTATTTCTGTATTTTTAGGTTGACCTGACCCAAACCCACTTGGTACAGTCAGGTTTGTCTTCTTTTAGCTCATTCCAGTATAAAGGTCTTTCTGAAGTGTTGCTGCCGCTGCCAGGAGAACGCACCAGGCTGTAGCTCCGGTGTTGGCCAAATGTGCTAAACTGCAGCTATATAAACCATAACACCAGACGGCTAAAAATAGTTTCCAGGAAAATGACCCTCGTTAGCTGTGGACCACGAAATCCCCCCATTCTATAATGAGGAAAATGGTACTTATGATAGACGAAAATGAGGGATACTTTGAGGAAAAAGCAATTTGGCAGATCAGATTTTGGAACAATTTATTCTGCACTGCATTAAATGGAGAACACAAGTGTGTGTGTGTGTGTGTGTGTGTGTGTGTGTGTGTGTGTGTGTGTGTGCCAGTCATCAAGTGTGTGAACATTGGCTTAACTGCTAATGTAAATCTGTTCACTGGAAAGGAGGAGGAGGCAACAGCAAACACACAGCAGACATTATAGCCTGCATACTGTAGTTATCACCATTTCTACAATTAATTTGCATAAGAACACATTACACCAGTGATTCTCAACCTTTTTCATATCAAGGACCCCTAATTTTGTCCACATTAGAGCCACGGACCCCCATTTGATGAGACTTTGTCTCTCGGACCCGAATCTGAGAATATTTTTATTGTTAGATATGATTTTGTCCAGAATTCCATGACTATCTGTATTGTAGGTAGAGAGATAGTGAAACTATGATCAAAACAGTCATTCTTCTACATTCTCTAATTGTGTTAACTTATTGTAAATTAAATAATGCTGAAGTTTAACAATTCACCAATTTGCTGGGGACCCCCTGGAACCCCCTCAAGGACCCCTGGTGGTCCCCGGACCCCACATTGAGAGCCACTGCATTACACCACCTCTTCACATCCACACTGACAGGTGGCAGCGCATTAGCTGGGATATTAAGTACCAAGAAACGGATCAGGAGTATAAAGATGGCGGTTTGATGTTATCACTCATCCCTCACTGTGGTGTAATCATGGTGTAAATGCAATTCATCCAAAGTAATCCTTTTCCATGCAACCGGTTACACAGTGTGTCCAGTCCAAGCTGGACCAATATCTGTAAGAGGAACAAGGAGCTAAAGATGGTTTTTATTGCTACTTCCTCATGTACTTACTGCATTATTATTTACTACTTCCTCGCCCCGCTTCCCTGCAGTTTAAGTGTCCAGTGTGATCTGTCTGTCCCACACTGCAAAGCATCAGCAGTCACTCTGCCAGTTCACAAGCTGTCAGAAATACCAACTGGGCACTATGAGACAAGCCTGGGAAACTGAATAATGTCATTCCAAAGCCACTTAATGCACATAAATTTCAACATTTTCAACATAAATTTGTTATTTTTTTCAACATGTAGGCCTAAATTGTGTTTTCGGATTGAAGTTATCAACATGGGCCTTGACTTCAGATGTGTTGGCAGAGGTTTTGCATGGCTGGCTCATTTCTGTACTGCATGGGTGAGCAGTCTTGCTGTAGTAGTTTTTATTGATTGTATTGGCTAGAAGCAGGTCTGGTTTGTGCTAACGCCTTTCCTTTCTTCTACTCTCCTTCCCTCACTTCTCTTCTCCCTTCTCTCCTCCTCTTCCTCTCCTCTCCCTCTCCCTCTCCTCTCCCTCTCCTCCTCATTAATGAAGCATTTCTCTCCCTGGCAACTGTGCCCCTCCTTACTGTCTGCAAGGGTCTCAGAGATGACATGCACACCCTAGTCACACACACACACACGCTCAAACATGTACACATACAGGCACACACACACACACACACACATATGTATGGATGCCCCACCCGCCTCCCTTCTCTCTCTCACCCAAAAACAAATATTTGATACCTTGAACACCTTCCACCAGATGAGCTAAAGCCGCTGTAATGCAATGTGACTCATCACATAACCAGGTCCTCTGTTCAGCCTGAACCTGACTGACAGCTCTGCTGGCACCGTAATCCTACAGTCAGAGTGTTTCCCATGACGGCCTGTACTCAGGTCCGCCAGCAATGAAAGGTAACATCACGCCTTGTGCTAGAATAACTTTACATAGTTATCAATCGACTGATACATGGTGATACATGTGTATTAGGCCAAGACTGGTTACAGAGGAAATTCTACACTCAATGTACAAAATATTAGGGACACAGTGACTCTTTTCATGAAGTCCACTGATGAGGGAATCCAGGTAAAAGCCATTATCCTTTATTGATTTCCCTTATTAAATCTATACCAGTCACAAAGGAGGAGATGTAGATAAACAGAAGCAGACGAGTTAGAGAAGGATATTTAAGCTTTGAGATAATTCAGATGTGGATTGTGCAAAAGGAGCTGCAGCTCAATATCAGGACGACATCCCTAATATTTTGTATGTATATATGACGAACTTTGTAGGGCCTTCAGCCAGCAGAGGGTTATATAGGGCAAGCCTGCTTGGCTGGGAAGCTGAGAAAATAACTTCAAGCTGCTCTTTACACCGGGCAGAGATATGGTGGTAATTTTCCATCAATCACCCCATTTAGTCTTTATTTTATTTCATTTCTACAATGGCCTACTAATAGGCAAAATATCTCCAACTTGTGAGTTTGTAAACGAACAGTTTCGTTAAGGGTGGCATGGGGATAAAATGCACACACTGCAAAACATGATGGGTGCATCAACTCGGAGAGAAAACATGGCTTCAGTTGCAGCAAAACAAGGACACAGCCTGGCTGTCTGCAGACACTCCGCCGTTATAACGGTATTTAATTTATTGCAGGCATCACACGTCACCCAAAGTAAAGCAGAAAGTGGAAAGCATTTTATTTATGGCGATTTTCGGTCGAGCATCCTCTGTCCGCTCAGCACCAAAAGGATGCTCTGCTGCTCGCTGCCTCTCCCGCCCCGCCGCCAGTGTGCTGAAGGCAGCACGAGCCCGCAGCACCCACCGGGTTTCGGTTTCTATCAAAAAAATCACTTTACCTTCCTCCTCTCCCATGCGTTCGTCCTTCCAGGTGCAGCACAGCAGCATCAACCTCATTCACTCTCCGACACGGAGCTCTGTGAGAGAGCCGGCTGCCTCTGGTCGACAGATACCCGGTGTCCGGCCACCTCAGCCCGGCGGTCGTGTTGCTCGGTGCGTCGCTCCCGGCCCGCAGCTTCCTCCTGCCTGCCTCAGAGTTTATGCGGCGCTTCATTCAAGAGAGCTGCTGGCCAATGAAGCGCTGCAGCTGGTAGAGGAAGCTACGGGTTGGCCGACTAACAACCCTCCCTGGGAAATGCATGCTTTTTCTTTTTTTTGTCTTCACGACGCCTATAGCTCTGCAGATAACGCAGCGTGCCAGTGCGCCCACAAGAAAGGAGAACTCTAAACATTACAAGGGTGTAATAATATTACAATAACCGTGATAATTAACCTACATTCCTTAGCATTGGTCTTATTGTTGCTTTCTCATCCTTTTGAAAAAAATAAAAAATAGAGAAATAATGTAAAGTAGCAGGAAGTCGACCAACTTTGATGATAAATCACTTCCTGTATTGACCTGAGTTGGTATATTTGTCTCCTATGGCACCACTATACTATTTCTAATATTCCCATGTTATTCCTATAGTTTTGCTGTATGTATGTTTTGTATAGTAGCCTGATGACATTTATTATAGCATTACTAGTCCTATAGGGGCAATATAGTGCTACAGTTCTAAAGTACTATAGGCATGAAGATAGGATTACAACTTTTGCTCATGGAACAAAAATGCAAGCTAACTTCCACACTTCCAGTTTGTGGATCAGGGGCCAGTGGTTTCTGTGGGCCCCGAGGTGTCACAGCTGGCCTCCAGTGGACATGATTTTAGCATGATTTTGTCATCATTGGCACAATGAGAGTTTATCTATTCATCATTTTGAGGTACTATATTTGGCACTGGTACTATACTGGTACTGGGGTACTTTGCCTTTGATAGTTCACAGTGGAGAGAGACAGGAAACATTGGCAGAGAGAGGGAGAGAGAAAGAGAGAGACATGCAACAAAAGTCCCAAGCTGGACTCAAACCCAGGACATTATGGCTGCATGTGAAGCACCTCAGCCAACTCAGCCACCTGGACACCCAGG
This sequence comes from Centroberyx affinis, assembly GCF_046629955.1. Taxonomy (NCBI): domain Eukaryota; kingdom Metazoa; phylum Chordata; class Actinopteri; order Beryciformes; family Berycidae; genus Centroberyx; species Centroberyx affinis. Next base: position 157,149 of record NW_027280280.1, read on the forward strand.
TCCTGATTGTTCTAATCAGCAGTCTGGACAGTTTATATCACTTTAGCTATGAGATGCACTTTATGAAAAGAAAAAGACAACAAATAATGCAATCCCAAGTTCTTTAAAACATTTTATTTTGTTATGTAATGAAGCAAATAAAATGCCAGGATTATCCGGGAACAAGTCACATGTGTGTCGTGGAAAAATAAAAAGTGCAAAACCCCACTGTTCCTCCTTATAAAAAAAGTTTTAAATAAAGATGAATAGTATCCCACGGCACAGAAGACAAGGTCTGACCCAGCGCGGCTCAAAGACAGTTCTTACACAGCACCGAGTAAAGGAACGTAAGTGAGCTAGAATCAAATTAGTACAAAATACAGTACACAATTACACAAAGAGATAGGGTCACTTGGTGACAAAGCTCATGAACCTTTGGTCAGAAAGTGTAGGAAAGCCGTTTTAAAAGCAACTCAAGTAAATAAAGAACAATGGGAGCTCATGTCTCACAGACAAGGGGCTAAACACATAGGCGCACCCATTAAACAAAGTTCTTATTCAGTATTACAGTTCTTAACAGTGATTAAATGCAAAAGCAAAGGAAAAACAAAACATGTTAAAATTGTTTTCATTTCTTGTTCACACATTTCCGTTAACAATAAAGCTATGATTCAAATAAAGAATGGTGTAGAAAACCTTGAATAATGATGAAATGACAACTTGCATAAATGTAAATAACTGCAGAGAACCTAAAATGAGACTAAACATTTGAAGCAGACTAAAGCACCCTGTCCTCGACTTTAGGACAGTGACACATAATTAATACATCAACATTTTGCAATTCATACATACATAATGTACATGCCAGAGCAGTATCTGAATGATTTGTCTTAGTTTTTAATCTGCGATATAATCTACTTGGAACTAAAAGCATAAAAATGACAATACTGCTTTTCCAAAGGATTTGGGCTTTATCCATTAAAAGAAACATACTGCACTGAATGAAACACCTTTTAATTGTGTTCAGCATACCATACTTCAGAGCAGAAATCGCTCTTCATACATCACAAGTTTGGCAACACTAAAGGTAAAAACGCTGAGGAAAACTTGAACCGCATGGCAACTAGAATCGGCAACGTTACTGAGAGCAGATGGGTTGGCCGGAGCCACGATCCCCCGCTGCTTTTTGCCCATGCAGGCCTAAAAATAGCAGCAGAGAAGATAGGGAGCCAGGAGCAATTCTGGGAATGGCCAGAATTCATCAGTTCTGGGACAGGCGTCTACCGGCCCAAACCCTTTGACATGTCAGAAATGTGAAGACCGCCGGCTGATAAGCTCGGCACAGAGAGGAGATCGGTGCTGAAGAGGGAAGCACTGGACCGCTAAGGACAGAGCGCCTCCCTGTTCACACAGACTCCTCAGGTCTCGCTTAATTAAAATGGGCAGGGCAACCTTTCACATTCTTGCTCCCACAAGGCAGGCGGCCAACAGTACGGACAGTCTTGCGCACAACAGTACAACCATATGCCCAAATCACACACACACACACACGCACACACACACACAACACACACAACACATACTCGCATTGGGAACACAAATACACAAGTTAAATTTTATGTATGCTGATACAGAGAGGGGAGCAACCTTGACTTGCCTGTAAAAGCTGATTAACTTGACCACACTAATGACTGAAGGCACTATCAATAACATAAGCCACATCAGAACGTGTACAAAATTCTGGGTCGGTGGGTTTTTGTATAAAAACAGACGTTGAAGTCAAGTAAGTATAAAACATCTTTACAGATTCTCTAATGGGGGATTTGTTTTCATATAAAATGTACATTCTAGATCATGCAGTAGCACCATGGTTTCTCGAGGTCACACTGTATCTCATGAGATCCTCTACTTCCTCCTCCCACAGTATTTGCCCTGGCATCCAACAACAGCACCTGGAAGGAGGCCATCAAGATGAGAGTCTGAATTTAGTCTTTTTGCAGTATACATGTAACAGGAATAATGCAAGTCCATAAACATGTATGTGAACCTGCCCAAAACCCCTTTACCTCCTTTATGTGGGAATCTGCATCAACTCTGGGTTAGGTTTTTATTGCTCATCATGAATTCCCCAGTACTTTTTTATGAAATTCTCTAAATGTTTTGCTTTAGTGGACCATCCCATAGACTGTGAGATGCTAATGTGTGTAAGTCTTCATACCTCTGTAGACTCCTCCCCCTGCACCCCCGAGGAAACCCTGCAGTGGGCCGTACTTGGCTGCTTTGGCTGCAAAACAAGACAAGAAAAAAGAAAGCAATACAAGCTATTTAGTTTAACCAAAAACTTGCTGCTGGTGTACAAATGTTTAATGACTTGTGGCGTTCCACAAGAGGTTTCCTTCCTATCCCATTACAGCTGAATGAGCTTTATGACTAGTGGACATGTGGTGTTTGACCACAGCGGTCCAGCCAGCCAGCAGCAGCCGGCCCTCCCAGAGAAGCAGTTACACTAAAGAGAGGGGGCCAATTGATATTCACTACCACTGCACCGGGCACAGATACTGTGAATCAAATTACAGATGGATTTATCGACATAGGTAGCAGGTACGGAACAACATGGGACACACAAGAGGTAAGTGAATGTTTGAGGCTGTTAATGTGGTCAGCGTTGTATAAATAAATGATGCATATTGATGTACTGGGCAGGGATTGTAGCTTATCCCATAGGAAATTGATGTAGCCAACAATATTCAATGCATCCGTTCTAATACTGTATATCCTTTAATACTGTGTAAATAACTATAGATATAAAACTGAATTCTGACATTTATCTGTTGGTGAAATGCTGTCAGATTATTCCCACAAAGTCAGAAGTGCCAAGAAAAGGCAAAGCAAGTGGATTTTAATTAGTGGAACAATATGCTGACCTGAGTACTTTCTCCCTTGGCAATGTCATTACGCTGTGTGCCCCTAGCAACCATATGGACTTAAAGGGGAATGCCACCCATTTTAAGAATTCACATATGTTATTTCTGTGCCCCAGAACAGTTCAGTCTGTGTTTGTGAACTTGCACCGCTCTTACTTAAAGCTAGAAATCAGAGAGATAAGCCTTGAATTTGTGGGATGTCACTGGGATGTAAAATTGGTTGCTGCGCCATATACAATGAATGGAGCCATATGGTGCGAAGTTGAGTTGTCACACCAAAATGAAGTTTATATTCTAGCTATCAGGTATGAGCCAGAATTGAAACCTCATTTGGGTACAAGAACTCACACAAAAATCTTACGGGTGAACAAAGTCAGCACCCCATTCACTGTCTATGGAGCAGTGCCAGATTTTAAATCCCAGTGACACCACAAATTCAAGGATCAGCTCTCCAGTTTCTAGCTTCATGAAAAAGTAGTGCATGTTCACAACTATTGACTGAATGGTCCTGGAGCAAAAGAATAACATTAATTCGTAAACTGGTTGGGTTTCCCCTTTTAACTAGAAATAAATTAATTTGGGCAGGGAATGTCATATAAATGTGATAACCAACCACCTAGTTACATTCACAGGCTACATCAAAGGCCACTAAAAACCTCAGATACTGTTAGAGATCAAACCAGGTAGTGTGGTTATCTAAGAAACCAGACGCGTTTTCCTTGAAATAATCCCACCGGCAATAATCTCCAATGTTCAGGAAGATGCAGATTATTATGCGCTCGACATACTGGTTGCAGTGTGCCATCTGCACTGACAAGCGCACCCGGTACCACCCCACCCCACACCCCATCCCTTTCCAATCCCATCCAAATAATCTGACATGTTGCCGTCCTCTGCCAGTGAGCAACAGAATTTATGAAAGGGAGACTGAGAGTGAAATGAGTTGAGGTGCAGGGGACGTTCAGATGATTGAAACGACTTTTTATTCTTTCTTAATGCAGTGTTAAGTTAAGAGTGTTTGGTACCTTGTTGAGGAGTCAGTGGGGCTGGGACATATCCACCTGGAGAACAGACACATCAAAGACAAGGAGAAATGAGAAAAGAGGTTTAAAGACGATGCCAAACAGACGAACAATCAAATGAGCCAACTTTGGATCTGTCACACTAGTTGACATTTGAAAATGAGCCGTTTTTTCCTGAACGGGATGTGGTAAAGAAAAACTGTTGACATCTCATGGGAGGCACTTTGTTCTCCAGCTACTGCTGTTGCATAGCTGCATGACCCAGACATGCTCTCTTCTGTATTTAAATGACCAGATATCACACAGAAAATTGTATTTTTCTCTCTGAATTTTACATGAAAAACATACAGACACACACTCTCAGTTAGAGCACAGTAGAGAGCAAGATCATTTTGGCCATCGAAGCAGCTGAATCTGAATAAGGTGAGCTTGGACATAGATTACACAGCATCATTTCCTTTGTAATATTTATTTTGCAAATGACAAAAAGATTGTGTTTAACATCAATCTAATTTTAATTTGCTGCACTGTCTAATGTCATCCAATTAAAAGAGGCCCAGAGGAGAGAAATGCAGTCCATGGTCATTCAAACACAGTTTAATTCCCAAGTGCAAAGCCAGCCAGATGTGTTATTACCAAGTCAAATGTGTTATTACCAAGTAACAAGTGTGAGTAATTTGAAATCAAATGTTTTTATGTGTTAAACTTGAAAAGCCCTTAATTAGATTTTGGTTGTTTTAGTGAATATGAATCATTTCCCTTATAAACACGTGTAATCAGAATTTTATGTGTATTCAGGACCAAATTAATTAATATTATCAAAAATATTCAGGACTTTTCAAATTTAGTCTGATATTAATAGCAGTGGCAGACATTATCTCTATGTCATTAGATTGTAAAAAGGTAATAATTCATATTTCTGCATGGGAACTTAAGATAAAATTAAACCTACATAGCATAAGTGTGCAAAAGCCGGAGTTGCATTGTGTAACGGTGAGAGTTACCGGCGTAAAGGGAAGGAGAGTGAGAGGGGGTCAAAGTCTCAAAATGACTTAAAAAAACAGTAGGGCTAAAGAGCCATAAAATACATTTTGAACATGTGGTTTCCTCATCCTCTACTGGACGTCAGGAATCTCAACAATAAATTGGGGAAGGTGGCACTTCCTTTCATTCTTCATCAGTTCCCCTCTCCCTTTCTTTTTGATGTTAGCTCTGTAGGGGAAGTGATGAGTCAGTTTGCCTGTCAATCCGTTACCTGGCTGTCGACAGTTGGGCATTAATCCGCCTCCTGATCCAGAAACAGGGATGAACAGTTAAAGAATCATCTGTGCTTTACTCCGAGCCTCTGGAGGCAGGTTTTAATGCCGGCTAACTACTAGACTCTAATGTTTGGCTTCTGGTAACAGTAAAAACAATTATGCCCAAATTAATTCCATGTAATGATGAACGATGATGGCTTGAAATCTCTTCAGTAACTACACTGAAATTAACATGGTAAATGGTACTCCTGTGAAGTGTATATTTTATATACTGTATATATACTGTAGAGTCATCCATCCATCCATCCATTTTCTATACCAGGGTATATTCAGGGTCACGGGGGGCTGGAGCCAGTGGTAGATACAAGATTAAAATCATAGTACACACACATTTTAATTATGTCAAACCTATCCATAGTGTGGTTTCTTCGTTTTCCCCATTTTGTCTTGAGAGAAACAGTCACACTCCAACTCCTCTCCTACCAGCCAACACCCTACTTCTTCTCTTCCCCTCCACCTCTCTATGATAAATGGCTCTATCCTGCCTCATTTTGCTCCTTGCCATTGATTTATGGCACAATGGATGGTCCTCAAGGGTCACTTTACAGAATGGTGTTGACCACTGGACCCTGAGGGACTGACGATATTATGTTGCACATCTGGAGTGGCTGAGTCCACAAGTCACTACCTCAGCTAAGAAAAAATGTAACTAAATCTTTGTTAGAAAGTACACGTGTAAACATGTACTTGCAGAAACAAGTACATGCAGAAACACACGGGGAGCATTACCTGCACCTGGGTAGGCCTGCTGTGGGTAACCTCCATAGCCAGGAACCACACCAACACCTGGAAAATCAATGGACAATTAACGCAGAGACTCAACAAATCCATCAAAAAAAGAACAACATCACTGTGTAAACTGTTAACAAGAGCCGGATCATGTAACAGAATAGTTACAGTGTTGAAATCAGCTCAAAACAACTGAATGGAACTAGCAACTTTTGCAATATAGCTGCATTAAGCCACAAGGTCTTGGTGAATATACAACCTGATAACACGTAGACTGATAATAAGTACAGTGAATATGCCAACCTGACCTTATTTACAAGAAGCTAATGGAGTTAGTTCTCCATTGGACAAACTACATTGGCAACGGAGGAAAATTATGCCATCTGCGGTAGCATTTCACACAGGCAGTGTGACTGGCTCTGTTCCAGTGAATATCTCTCAGACCATTGGGAGGAGGATTAGGGCTACGAGGCTCTCTGACCAGCCTGCATCTGTGGGGCTGCGAGAGGAGGCTACAGGCTACAGGCTGCGGCTGCTGCACGATTACGCTCATCCCTCACTGATGGGGAGAGGGAGAGGGAGAGGGAGAGGGAGAGGGGCAGGACCAGAAGCTGCACTGCTCAAAGTGAAAAGCCTTTACTGCTGAAATGAAATGTGTGTCATACTGTATGGACCCACTATTGTGTAACATGTTTTTGTTTTTCCTGATGAAAGCATGTCAATTGGTATCTTTGATAAGTTCAGAGGAAATTATAGAAGGAGAAAGAGAGTGAAGAATATGGCACAATTCAACAAAGCATGCACTGGTCCTCCACCTGGTTGATAAACGCCGCCAGCTCCAAGACTGCCGTAGCCTGTTGGAATGCAAAGACAATAAATCAATCATAAGAATCTGTCTATCCATTAAATGTGCATAAATTATGATGATTTATCGTACAATATGGACGACCTATAAACAGCTTTATACTTCTTTAGCTGTTGTCGCCTCTACAGTGTTTATCACTGTAGATATGATGTCAGTGACCCTAAAGTGACACCTAGCCATTGGCTCAGCTGATATCACTGTAACAACCTCATCCAACTTCCCCTTCGCCTATTGCCGTTACAGGGCAGGGCCCTCCAGAGGATTATGCTATCTTCAAACAGCCACGCTTTGATGTTGTACACGCTGTTATTAACAGTAATCAGTCTCCATAGGGAAATGTTGTGTGTTGCAGACTTCCTCCATTTGTAAAAGTCAGGTCTTAACAGTACTGTAATACTGGAGGGATCACTGTCTGTCTTTAATGGGGATCAGGAATCATGAGATGGATTTTGTAAAATAGTCACATTGAAAGTAGAAATACAAACATACAATATAATATATTATTCTGCTATGCGGCTAATATGGCAGCATTTATAATGCTATTCTTATGCCATCTCTACTAACACATGCAGTCTAAGAAACATTATGTATGTCTCACACTTATAAGGATACTTTGATATTCTGAATTTTAGTCTGTCAAATTTCTTCACCAGGCTCTTTATCACAGTAAGGGAAAATGCTTCCAAATCTGCACTTGATTAATACTAGATTAATACTAGATAAATACAAACAGTTTACTAGATACAGTATTTAACATGCAACTTCCAACAAGATTAAAGGGGGAATCATGGTGGAATAGTTAGTAGGGAGGAACCAGGTTCAAGCCCCAAGCAGACTAAAATTAAAAAATGTCAAGCTATCCGCCTACAGAAACACAAAGCTGTGTGTGCTATAATAGCAGCTGGCCTGCTCCAGTACCTGGTTTGGGTGGTTTAGCTCCTGCAGCTCCCAGTCCAACTCCAGCAGGATACAACCCACCTGTCACAGCAGACAGAAGGCTGGCTTAGACATGCTGATTAAGAACCGATCCTGCAAATAAACAGCTACACCTACAGCCACTCATCTAAGGATTGTAGGCTGAGGAAAGAAAGACTACATGAAGTAAATCAGCCGAGTCACCCAGTAGGAAATGGTTTCCCGTTCAGCAGATATTAATAGAACAGTCCTGTATGTCGAGTGACTTTGAGGAGACTTGACAGTTCTTGCAGAGTGAATAGTGCTTCCATCTAAAACACCAATGTCTTCCTTTGCCAAAGTGCCCAGCTGGCATCTCATCCCTGGTCCTGTGCCCAGTACAGAAACTGCTATCAGCATGTCGGCCTTTTCCCTACAGAGGAAGTGCGGTGCGATGGCATCTCCTGACCAACCGTCACTTTGAGCGCTAGGCAGAATTATTTTTTTTATTTTTTTAAATCGGGGGAACATTGTGTATGAGTGCTGTCGGCCGCCTCCCCTCTCATACATACCCTGTCCATAACCTTGACCATACCGAATGTATCCGCCTGAATCATGATGACAGAGAAAAGCAGCTTTATTTTCTAACAAGTGACCTCATCTCCAGGGAGTCAGTGACTGGCTCATTCAAAGGATGGTAATAATTCTAATAATAACATGCTAACAACATCATAACAATGTTCTCATGACACAAAATCTAGTTTAACAAAAATAAAAACAAAACAAAAAAAATCTGGAAAATGGAAATAAGGGGTTCAGTTATACTTTATTAGGATCCGCATTAGCTAACACCTTAGTCTAGCCTTCCTGGGGTCAACAAAAGATTCAAATTTTACATGGTAAGTGAAATTTTTTGTGTTACAGAAATGTGGGTGAGCTCCAGTATTCAAAGGGTAGATTAGAATACGAACCTGCTCCAGGTCCAGCTGCCAGCGGGATGCCTGCTCCTGCTCCGCCCGCAACTACAAAAGACACAGCACAACAACATATGAGCCTACATGCACTTTCACATGTTATTTGGTGGGGTTGAATGAACCCTGGGTTGCTAACACCCTTAGTTCACTTTGTGTGGGGAGGTGAACACCCCAATCAAACTCTGTAATAAGAAATCACATCTTGGTTTGTGAACCATGGAGTTGTTTGATTTCAGTGAGAATGCAGCTAAGCCAAAAACAGAAAAACAGCCAACCAATCACACAATTAATTAGGCTGATTGATCTATTTTTGTTTTCAGAAGCTTATTTATGTTTTCTCGTGCTTTTCTGAGCGTCTTCATACTGTAGAGCATGTGTATCAAGAAAATCCCTTTTTGCATTTAGTTTGTTGAAAATAGACAAATAATGTCATAGCATAATGCTAAAATAGAAATGACAAGGTTTGTTAACTTCACACATCTGACTTTGTCCAACAAATGACTGACAAGCTTTGTTTATTGCACACACAGACACACAGACGCACGCACACACACACACACACACACACACACACACACACACATACACACAGACACACCTGGGGGCTTCAAAGGCTTAGCTCCAGGTAGCAGTCCAGCTCCAGCTCCAGGTAGCAGTCCAGCTCCAGCTCCAGGTAGCAGTCCAGCTCCAGCTCCAGTCCCAAGGCCTGCACCAGCACCGTAGGGAACTGAAGCACAGAAACGATGGGAATGATTTGGACAGTCATGCCTTCTAAACATTTACTCAATGGAGATATTACTCTAATTTAAAAAAGAAAAAGCATATCTAGAGGTCATGGCATGCCAGATACTTTTTTAAATGTGTGATTTAAAAAAGTCCTTAAGTCAGATACTCGTCAGTCAGATACTAACCCTAACCCTTTAAAAAAGTATTTAAGTGGCAGATAGTGTAGAACTCTTACTTGCGTAGCCTCCTCCATAGGGGTAATAGCCTGTTCCGACACCTGTCGTCATACAATGAACATTATTAGATAAGAGGGGTGCTTCTAAAGTGAAGTCCCATTAATTAGAAGATAACCCATGACAATAAGGAATGAAAATGTGGCTGTTCTGGTCAGAGGTTTCATTCTCTCCATTGTCATCTCCCCAACTACAATATACCGTAAGATTATGTTTTAAAACATATTAAAAACCAAAAGGCTCTTCAGATGGGATTTCTAGACTAGTGCATACAATTTATGGGTCCTTGCCATGCAAAAGTTGACACACTGACCCCTATTACTATGGGTCTATTTTCTGATTCTGCTGACTAGTCTTTTATCCAGGCTGGAGCGTGGGTTGGATATAAAAGTATATATGAGTGACTGTCACTGAATTTGATATTTTAGGATCTACAGTATCAAAAACGCAACAACCTTTAGGTTTCTTATTGCATGCTTTCGTCCTATGCCATGTAACTGTCTTTCAATGAGTTTGAGGTATTGACAGAGATGACTGAAGGTCAGAGGTCATGGTAATGTACACAAAATAATCATATCATAACACAGTAATCACACATTATTTGTTCTCAGCACAAAGAACAACTGCAAGTCTGTGGATGTATGCTGAATTGTTTCCATTCAGAATGTGATAAAGGCCGCCTAGGTCTGCTTTTCTGCTCTCTATCTTTATTTTTTATATCAAATCCACAGTGAACTTCATCATGTATTCGACAAATTATGCTGACAAGCTGCACAATTACTGATGTACCTGCACCTGTATAAAAGTGCAAAATTGCCAAAATACACTAAAAATTGCAAACCTGTAGATGCACAAAACTGATGACTCTTCAGTCAAACCGGGGTATAATTGGGTAGAGAAATGCCTGATGCAGCTTTTCACTGAATATCAACCACTGGTATTATTGATTCAAGTTGCACCATTAACCCAGTTGTCTAGACAGAATGTGAATAGAATGTGTATAGAATAGAAAAGAAAATAATAGAACATAATAGAACATAATAGAATAGAATAGAATAGAATAGAATTGTATTGTCCATCCTAGGCTGGAAATTTGTTGTGCTAAAAAGTTGCATTGTACAGGTCATCCAGTCGCTTTTGCGGTCTGCCTATTATTTTTTCCAGCTGTATTAATCCTGTTTAACCTTCCGATCCAAACACAGATGTTGAACACAAGGATGCTCTCCACCAGACTGACATAAAACCCTCTCTAGAACATCCTGGCTACCGCAAAACCCCCCTGGTGAGATAAATATACCGGGGTATGTGAAAATAATAATATCAATAACACTGAATATGTTATTGATCTCCACTAAGACTATGAAATATTAATGACAACATAAAAACATTTAGATTCTGAAATGATGTGGTGTATGTGTGTGTGTGTATGTGTGTGTGTGTGCGTGCAATAGTCTCATTCACAGAGTGAGAAATGAAAGTTATGGAAGTACAGATATTAGCTGACAAGAATTCTGTATTATAATTGCACTACATACTAGTCAGTTTAACTGTCTTGCAATCAAGCAAGTTGCAGTTTTGTCAGCCGGTAATTAAAACCTTTCAGGAAACATGGGGTTAGCATTATGCAAATTATATCTTCTAACAGGTAATCATAATTCAGACAGAAACTGTGTTATTGCACCCTCTGTGGGTTGTTAAATGAGAGGACTGATGTTGCATGTAATTCCTGCTATTGATTCACTTGGATAAGGGATAGTCATTTTTGTAATCCATAACAACAGAATATTCAATATGTATATGGGCAATTGACTGAAAGTTGACCTTTTGGTAGGGGAATGTGCAAGATCAAATGAATGTATGGTTAATGCATGTAGAAAAATTAGCAAGACCACAAGCAAAACAACTGGAGATGTGGAGATTGTATCAAAACATGCAGTGATACGGTTGCCCTTTAAAGGCAGATACTAGCCATCCTCACCTGCTGGTAGGAAAGGTTTAGGTGCTTTGCCACCTGTGCCATCTCCAACACCTGAAAACAGCAGTGTTGTGCCATCAGTATCATTACAGTCTCACAGACTGCAGTGGACACAAACAACTATAGCTGATCTATTTATGTTTGTCCCCACCATGTGGCCAGATGATGTACTGTACTCTGAGGTTTCAATCATATAAAAGAGCTTTTGGGCTAAAAAAAAAAAAAAAAGAAAAAAAGTACAGTACTTGAATCAATAAAAAGTATACATTTTGGCCTACCTGCAGGCTGTTGCACTCCAGTTGCAACTAAATGAGAGAAGAAGGAAGACAGTTACATCAACTATCTAACATTCCATATAGCATAATATATAGAATTCACTAATTAATGCAAATGAGCCAAAACGTGGATGCAGCGACACAATAAAAGAGACCGTGCTTGATTTTAAAACAAAGAAATGCAGTACAAGAAAACTCAAAAGTGGTATTTACAAAGGGTTCCAAAGTAAAACCAACTGTGTACTGATAAATAACTCTGCAAAAACCTAAACACGCTTTGCTAAACTGGAAAATTGGTGCTGAAAAGCAGTGTGGAAAAAACATTTTTGTTTTTGTTTGGAAAAACATTCTTAAGATCAGTACCAAGAAGTGACACTTACCAGGCTGACCTTGGCCTGTTGGACCAACTAAAAAAAAAAAAAGAGTGGATCAGTTTCCTCAGTTGACCTCCAGCATTAAATGTGTTGACCAACAGAGACAATAATCTCAGTAAGAATAAATAAAATGCAGGCAGTACAAAAATATATTCTTGTACAATATGGTAAATTATGCTTGATTAATAGTATAAAGCAATACACATACAATACACAACAGTAAATGAAAACTGCTCTTACCACCAGAAGGTACGCCTACACCTACCCCACCTAGAACACAAAAACACACAAACACACCTTGGGTTTTGTACCATGTCTAGTCTAAATAAAAAATATACAAATTTATGAATGAATAACCATCCGTTGTAGGTTAAATGGGATGATGATAATATGAGAGAATGTTTGGCTACTTACCAACACGTTTGAAGTTTAGAAAGCAATCCAAGTATATTTCATTGTGGTATACTGTAACTGTCATGAGCAATACTACGACAATTTATTGAAATCTGTTTCATATCTACTACTTACTGCTAGGTTGAACAACTCCAGCTCCAACTGTCAAAATAGTCAGTCATAAAAGTAAGTTAGAAAAGGCTGAGACATATTACAGTATTGAATGGAGTAAATGCAAAAAATATGAACTTATTTCTGAACTTACCGCCTGGTTTCACAGGTCCAACACAAGAGCACAGAGTGAAAGAAAGCAAAATTAGTCAGATTCTGCTACAGCAACATGCATTTGTATACACAGTTGCTATTGATGAAACTATAAAACAGCACTTCATTCTAAACATTGAAATGGACAGACATGAGGATAACAAACAGAAACAACATGACTGCACATAATACTCTCAGTATAATACGGAACAAACATAAAAGAAAACATAACAAAGAGAAAATCATGTCAAAAACAGCAGACGTACGAAACAACCATCTACTGAAAGGTAATATTCTAAAGCAGGGGTTTCGCAGTACATACTGTATAAAACTGCACTGTAGATCAAATCTCAATACAATTTCTATGTCACTTTCATGATAACAGTGGTTTCAGTTATGTTAAATTTAAATCCTGGAAATATTCCAAATAAAAATCCCCTGCTCTAGAACTTAATGTAAGACTACAGCTAGTTCAAGAAAAGTGACTGAGTGCAAGCATTTACATGGTCAGATCTTTGCAAACACTGTCTAAGAGCGATTGAGGGAGGAAAGATTTCATTCCAGCATCAAACTATCACTACCTCTTGAATGACTATTCATAATGAATAAATTACGATTAGCAAGTATCCAGATTTTAGCTATGATGAGCATAAATGGGACATATCAAATGCAGCAAGCTGTTAGTGAAAGGAAAAGGAATGTGCAAGGCAAAGAGGGTCTAGAAAAAGAGAGAACCTGAGGCTGTAAGAGACAAAATATTTGGTGGGGCACAGACAGGCTATATCAACACCTTTTTGAGCATTGCATCACACTTGACATTTGAGGACTGCCTGTCTGAAATACAGCTGGCATGCTGAGATGTTCTTAAACTTTTATCTGATGGGGCACAAAATAACCCTTTGCAACAAATTTGATAAAGCGCTGTTGGCAGAAAATGCCAGAATCCATTGGATGTTTATCAGTGTTAGGTGTTGTGAAATGCTGAAATAAGGAATTGCATAGTACCTGTACTTGTCCCTAAATTAAAGTGGAATAGTCCAAGACAGTCCAATCAATATTTGAGAAGATAAACAGCTCCCCTAAAGGCAGAAATCAGAGTGCCAAGACTCAAACCTGTAATTTAATTAAGATCCAAATCTGGTCCAAAGACAATAAATTGGAGAATGATTTTGTAGACCCACAGAATGCTTAGTTTTTATACCCAAATGAGCTTATATTCTATTGCAATGTTATTAATTTTCCAGAAAATATACCCTTATAAAATCTTGCTGGATCTATGAAAGGCCAGCGATTCATGTTCATTCATTCATGTTCACAAATACTGGTTGGGCTGTCCTACACTATTAAAATAACATGCTGTATACACAATTCTTAATTTGAGTTGTTTTCCCCTTTAAATGACACAGATTTCACTTAAAGGTCAAAGGTTGTTCATGCAAACAACAAGTCTTACTGGGCTGTGGGACCTCGGTGGCCTTGCCAGTTGTGGCAATAGGCGTGGGCCCTGCCAAAAACAACAGGTTCCAGTTTGATCCATTGTGCTTTAAACAGACATAGAGTGGGGGAAACTAGCATAGGCAGAAGCTGTAAGGTGGACCTCGACACCGTCACAGCCGGGAGGCTATAAGCTAGAGGTGGTCAATAGCTGGCAGCACTAGCGGTACAGACAACATGTCAGTTTTGTGGGCAGGGAAAGGGAGAAAGAAAAATGTAGAGGGGATATAAGAATGAGGGCACAGTACTGGTGCAGCGACCCCGAGGTGGAGTGCAATTGCCAGACAGTAGTGGAAATGGTGTGGCGGGTTAGCTGTCTATGTATTGCTGAGGTCCTGCTAGGGGTCTGCTGAAGAAGTCTGAATGGGCTTCTGAAGGTTAAAAGCAAACAAAATTATACTTTATGGTTTAATGTCTACTGCCACTGTGAGGTAATACTGGGCTGTTGAGTAAATGACATGCTGTACCTCAGTTGAACAATATCACCAACTAATCACCATCTAATTAAATTTTTGGCGGTATAAATCTCCTCCCACATAAGTTGCTAATGCAAAACTGTACTAATAAACATGTGTACAGTATATACCCTTGGAAATGGGAAGTATTGCTGAATACTTCAACTGTACCTGGGCTAGGAGTTCCAACAGGAATTAGATCCTTTGCTGTAAAGAGCAATAAAAAGTTCACACACAGTCAAAATAAAACAGCACCAGCTAATCAGCAAGTAAAGAAACTCTACTCTACTAAGGCTTACCTGGTTTTACAGGAACAGGAACACCCGTGCCACCCGGTACCACAACAGCAGTACCATCTGGAACACCGCTGACGCCTGTACCTGGTGTGGCGCCCGGCACTGGCACTCCTTCTCCTGTGATGCCTGATCCTACAGGGTTAGCAAATTTAATCCAATATTATGCTTCAAGAACATGCAGTATTTTACTTTCATTTTAGTAAATTAGGTAAAGCCTAATGATGTGTCAACTCATTTTTGGGATGTGACCGGGACTGACAGACTCTTGTCTTCCACCACTGCAGTGAAATTAAGCAAATAACATCGAGCCCTTGCTCTTTGATTCTGAGGGACTGACACCAAAACATGACATTTACCACTGATGATTTAGATAGCTTTCTGAGATTAAACTCCATTGTAGCTGCGCTGCAAATATCTCAATGTGACATCACGTCATCTACCTTTGGCTAATTATCTGCAGGAATAAGAAAAATACACCACCAAACAACAAAATGGGCCCAGAAATGCAAGATATGTCGCCAACAGGTGTTTTTAACAGTGTTTAAGTGTTTTAGGATGGATTTTCCCTTTAAAGGTTATCAATATAACAGTTTCAGGGTTCTCCTTACCATATTTTGGTGGTTTCACACCCCCTGGATATCCTGCTTAAAAACAAAGCCTTATCAATAGTTTTATCATGACACCTTCCATGTCAAAGACATCATATAGTTTCTCAGTGAAATAATTAGGCCTTTACTGTCTTTTCATAGTGCATACCTCCAACTCCTCCTGGTACAACAGGTCCTCCTGTTCCTCCCAGTCCTGCTCCTCCTGCAACTCCTGTAGTAATTAAATGAAGCAGGGATACACTCACAAAATATAAACACAGATACGTGAAATTTTTTATTTTGAAATATTCCAAATTTGTACTTAACCAATCAGAATCATATTATGCACAACTGAATGTGTCTGAATGTTTGATATTTCTGTGTTTAATGTGCATTTATTCATACTACCGTATTTAGCAGCTTTGGCAGCAGCAGAGTATCCTCCTGCTCCTCCCAGTCCTCCTGCTCCTCCCAGTCCTCCAGCTCCTCCCAGTCCTCCAGCTCCTCCCAGTCCTCCTACTCCTCCTGCAACTCCTTCAATAAAATATTATATTTTTACTTGTGCACTCTAACCACTGCTGTTAAACATTGGTAAAACTTTATTTGGATAGTCCAATGTTGATACTCAACTAACTAACTACGAGGTGACAAAAAGTAGATTATTAGACTATTATCTTCTCTAGACGATTATCTTCTTCTTCTGACTTCTATTTCTAACATTAACCCCAACACTAAGATTAACCCTTGCCCAGACACTGAATATCTACAGACCACTTTTCAATTTAATTGTGTGTATCACTTTAAACTCAGTAGACTCTATAGTGACACATTATAATCACTTAATAGGAGGTTTAGTATCGACATTGGACTATCTAAATAAAGTGTGACCTAAACATTTATCAACTCAGATATGCTTTGCATAAAAAAGAAACAGTGAAGATGTTATTTCAATATTCCACCTGTTCTTAACTATCCTTGTCTAAGAGTATGCAATGTATGGTCCACAGAGCATTTGGATGACTCTGATCACAGTTGACTAAATAATCCTAAAATAATTTCAGAAATTACTTAAAAAACTTCTTACCATACTTGGGGGGTTTGACTCCAGCACCAGTTCCATAACCTAACAAACAGAAAGTTTGCAATTGAGTAATATCTAACATTTACCATATAACGGAAAGTTACACAGCAAAAGTCCTTTACATTTACAAAGCATTTTTATCATTTTAACAACTTACCTCCATATCCACCTCCAGGTCCTACTCCCACCACAGCTGCAACATAACACCCCCGAAGAAGTTAGATTAAAAAGTAATGATTCTCTCACACTAATAAAATCTCTCCTTGAAAGCACATCTAATTCAAAAGCCTGGGAATAATGCTTACATCCATATCCAGGTAAGAGCCCAGGGCCTCTACCAGGAACTACACCTACACCGCCACCTGGGACTACCCCTGCACCTGCAATGCAAAATAAATCTTGTAAATACCCATAAACAGGTTAAACGTCCCAAAGCATTTTGGTCTACAATATCTTTTCCATAAAAAAATGTTCTTTGCAGCTACCGTATTTAGCAGCTTTGGCAGCAGCAGAGTATGCTCCACCTACTCCCCCTGGTACTCCACCAGGTACTCCTCCTGTTCCTCCCAGTCCTGTTCCTAGGCCTGTTCCTGCAACTCCTGAAAGTCCCCATGAATGAAGAGAGGGGCAAACACTCACTTCACTACTACAATACTTGACACTAGAGATACACCGACTGCTCATATGATTGTGTACCAATGCAAACTGAATGTTATGGAACCATGACTCCAAATTGACTGAGGTTCAATTGAAGTCACAATGGAGAAGCATTTTGAGAGCATCTTGCTTCCGTAATTTGACATAATTCCAGTTGGAATTACGTCAAATTGGAACGTGGAGAGGGACTGTTCAAAAATGGCCAACAGTGTAAACTAATGAGATAGAAGTATCCGTCAGGGAGAGAAAGGCAGTATTATATGATGGGAGGTTCGGAGGGGGGGATTGTTGGAAAATCTGTGATGGTTTATTTATTGGTTGGAATTTTTATGTATGTCTACAAGAACATCATGAAATAACGACTAAAATACTAATTTTCCAAGAAGGAAAGGTAATGGGGTTTTGTTATAAAAACACAAGAAAATCATTTTTTGTAAATATTTGGCATCTATTGTTAAATAATTTTTAATTTGAATGAATGAATGAATGAATGAATGAATGAATACTACAATTTCATATACAGAGAGATATCCAAGAGAAGAGACTGTACCATATTTGGGTGGCTTAACTCCAGCCCCTCCTGCTACCCCACCTGGCACCCCTCCATATCCTCCACCAAGACCCCCAGGCACACCTAAGAAGATGGTTTACAGAAAACATGAATCTAATGTTGCAAGGTGCTTCGCACAAATGTCCAAATAATGTGTATAATAATGTGTAAGAGTGTGTAATATCTTTCTGAGAGAAGATGGAAAATGTATTGTACCATATTTGGGAGGCTTACCAGTTCCATAGGGAATATAAATGAGGAAAAAATAAATGATCACATGCTGAAATAACATATAACCCCTGCTACAAAACGCTGCTATCTTCATAAACATTTATGTAAGTACTGAACATATCTTCATCCTATAGCTACTACTTACTATGATGTATATCATAAATTTAAGTTAAGGTTTATGCCAGCCTTAAAAGTAAATAGAGATGAGTAAACCCTGCCCCTCTCAGGCATCTTCCTTGGCTTACCGCCTGGCCATTGGTATCCTCCGCCTAGCACACCACCGGGCACTCCACCTGGGACTCCATAGCCACCCGCAGGCACCCCACCGCCAGCCCCGAGACCTGCAAACCGACACAGCAGAATCAACGATAATCAAAAATAAACATTATACTGAGTTGTGAGAAGATGGGAGAAGCCGCACAGACAGTTCAATGTCAGATACTGTGTTTACTGTTATTACCGTATTTAGCAGCTTTGGCAGCAGGAGAGTATCCTCCAGGTCCGACTCCTCCTGGTACTCCACCAGGCACTCCTCCTGCTCCCCCCAGTCCCACTTGTCCTAGGGCTTGTCCTGCACCTCCTATTCCTATGTGGACGACAGATACATTTGTTTACCTGGTACAGCTAGTAACATGAGAGTGGTGTGGTCAAATTAATCTGGCGTGACTCAGCTGACAGTGAATACGAGACTGAACAGGATTAGGAGACTTGACAGAACCAAAGGTGGTTGTGGGGGGTTTGTTGCGAGAACGATTAGCACGGCCACAAACACATACTATATATTATATCGGCTACAAAGATCAAACAAAAATTGATGAGTCCACAAAGTCAGCCACCTGTACATTATGAATGAAGCAGCTTGGTTCTCTACTTTTAAACTCTGAGCGAGTGCTGATCATGTTCACGATTACTGATTTAACTGTCCAAGGATCAAACAAATTCCAAATGAATCTGGTTTCAATGTTGACTTTCCCCTTAATTCTAATAGAATGTACCATACCATATTTAGCAGCTTTGGCTGCTGGTGAATATCCTCCTGCTCCTGGTACTACTCCTGGAACTCCTGGTATTCCTGAACCTCCAGCCACTACTCCTGATCCTGGTACTCCCCCTGTCCCAGCGACTCCTGTGGGGCAAAAGAGACATATAGGACCAGTGAACAAAGGCAGAGAGAAATTTCACTCAATGTGCAGTATCAATGCATCAGAAACTGTCTCTCTGTGTGCTCATCCCTACCGTATTTTGCAGCTTTGGCCGCAGCAGAGTATCCTCCAGTTCCTACTCCTCCCAGTCCTCCTGCTCCACCCAGTCCTCCTGCTCCTAGGCCTGTTCCAAGTCCTAGTCCAAGATAACATGTACAGAATGTGCAGATTTGGGTAGGTGCATTAGCTGTGTACCTTATCCAAAACTCCAAATAGAGGAATCATATGTGCAGAAAATGACAATGTCTGTTCTGTCTGTTCTCATTATCACTATCAAAATCAGTACATATAGATGGAGACAGCATATGTACAGAAAAAAAAGTACACATACAGTATGTGTACAGATTCATATGAATGTACAGACATACTGTATGTTCAGATCAGTTTTAGGGCTCATAACCTAGGTAGTCCTAAAACTGTACATAACGTTAATACCAATTATTATTAATACCATATTTAGCAGCTTTGGCTGCTGGTGAATATCCCGGTAGTACTCCTGGAACTGGTATTCCTGCCCCTCCAGGCCCCACTCCAGCTCCCAGCACCCCCCCTGCCCCTGGGACTCCTGTGGAACAACCAGGTTAAAAGTGTCAATACAGTTGTAGAGCTTATACAGTGCATAAGGTAATATGAACTACTTATGTGGAAGCATTACTTTTAAGCTAGTGATAGCATAAAGGTATAGATTATATGAAAAAAACTTTGAAACATGCTTAGGCCTAGAAATATGCTTTCATGATGTGCAAAAACTTAAGTTCTCACCATATTTAGCAGCCTTGGCACCAGCTCCATAGCCTGTTGTAAAATATTTAAAGTTATGAAAGCATAAGATAGCATTCTGTTCCAACGGAAAACAAAAAACAGACACATCACAACTTGAAAATATATTTTTTTTAATATAATAATGAGAGATGTCTTCTCAACAATGAGACTAATTATTATACCTCCTGGCACTTGCCCGGGAGAGAGTCCTCCTGTTCCGGGTACAACACCTGGGACACCACCCACACCACCGACACCACCAACACCACCCAAACCTGGAACAGCTCCACCTGTGTATCAGAGAAGATACTTCAGTCAAACACAAACTGCATTTATGTTGCACAACTCATGTATCTTTTTTTTTGATGATGTGTGTGGTACCATATTTGGCAGCTTTAGCCTGAGCAGGTGAGATGCCTCCTGGCCCCACTCCTGCAGAAAGTGAAAAATGAGGACATTAGCACACCTATTTTGTGTTCTTTTATATGTTTCCACTCCACGCCACTATAGTATATTAGTAAAATGCCCACCAGTTCCAATGGGATACCCAGGCCGAGCCCCAGGGCCACCTTTTCCTCCTGGAAGTCCAGTTCCGCCAGTACCAAAGCCTCCATACCCTGAAACATTGTGATGGGACACATACAGTAATTAACCCTTGCATCCCTGTTGATGCTGTGGTTGTGCCAAATCAATGCAAAAAAATTTGAAAAACTGTTTGTACCAAAGGGAAGTTTGCCACCACCAGGTTTTTGACCATAGGCACCTGAGTAGAAAATTGAAAAAAAGGAAAAAAACAACAACAACAACACTCAGTCTGGAATGATGAGACAGAATAATGGTTCTGTGAATACACACATATACAAATACACAAACTACTTGAATGACATGTCTAAAGCAGCAGAGTCGATTAAACAACAGTTATCTGGTACATTGTTCATATTTCCAAATACAATGTTATTATTTTGAATGACATCAATGATTACTCCATTGCTCAAAGCTAATATTGAGGTCAGATTCCTGAAAAAAAAAAAAGAAACTAATTGTATACAATTACATTCAGCAGTACATGTTAACACATTAAAGGGGTTAGTGAGTGCAAGTAATAGTCAAGGTTTGAGCATAGTAGGTTATTGCTAGAGCAGGATTTGATGTTTGAGACCAGCTAGGTTTGCTGCTCACCAAATACCACTGACTTTTTTTTTTAATAACCAAATTATCAGCATACTCACATTCAAATGTGCACCATGTTCTTTATTAGTACAGGTTTGCAAAGGTTTAAGTCAGAACAGCAAATTCAGTGATCATACGATTGTAATTAAATGATCACATGAATAGTTCAACCCATATATGTACAGTATATGTACAGTACATGTACATGTATATGTATACAGTATACTGTATATGGTGGAGTGGAGGCCAAAGCAATCTTCATTCTGCAGGGTAGTACGCATGGCACCCTTCCCTGCAAGAAACACTTAAATTATTAATTTTAATGATTAGGTTTTGTAAACCTGGTCTGCTTCTTATTAATGGAAATTTGCAGAACCCTGATCGGATTGGATGAGTTGGCAAGCTTACTACTTCATAGCAAGGTTTACTAGTCGCATTGCTATGGGATTCTTCTCTAAATTCTCTACGAAGCAGCCAATGGGGGCATAGTTCTGATTTTGAGGCCATAACAAAGTGGATGAGTGGAACAAAATGAAATGAACAAATTTGTTCATCCTTTCTGGGGCCCCAAAAACAGATCTCCCTCCCCCCGTTGAAACATAATCAGTAATAAACCCACCATACACAACCTTAGGGGTGTACCCATAGATGTGCCCCTTGGTCAGGCCATAAGGCGAGTAAAACTTTCTGTACACTGGAGAAAAAAGAACTACAACACCAACAGCAGTCAAGCGTAGTGGGCATCAGGATATCAGTGAACACAAGGATGCACCACCTGGAATATGCAGTTACTGGCTAGATTCAGATCACATACCTTGCACTTTAGGTGTTTTGAGAGGGTATCCATGGAACACTCCTGGCTGCATTGGTCCACCATACACACGGCCTCCTGTGTTACAAGTTCAGGAAAAAAACATAAGTTTGAATCCTAATCAGCCAATCCCAGCGATATACACAATAATACTAATGAATGTGTTTGTAATACTGCAATAATCATCAAGAAAGCTACCAGTTCCTGGTCCTGTCTGGCCTCCTCCTGGTACTGTGTAATAGAAATCATATCAGCCAATCAGACATAAACAGATGAAGCAAGTTCACTGTTATTAATGCAGATTAATCCAGATACTACAAGTGCCATTCAACAACCATGAAAGAAATACCAGCCAATACTCATGAATGAAAAACACTGAAATTATTTTAGATCTTACATGATTTGGGACTCAGGCCGGTTCCAATGGGCACCCCAGGCAGAACTCCACGACCACCAAACCCTAACGGAGCCATAAGCATAAGAAAACAACCGCAGTTAAACTACTGTACAGTATGAAAAGTACAAAGACAGTCAATGGTTTGCACAACCGGAGGTAATTCACATATGGTGAAAGACTTATTGACAGAATGGTGACTGAGACCCTTCTGTGGATGAGACACACCTTGTCCTGGAACCACGCCACCTTGGTAAAGTCCAGGGACACCCACACCTGCCACAGCCAATGAGAGGACAGCACTTCATTTTTGCATCTACAGTGTTTGTCAATGTAAGTGATATGTGGACATAAATCATTCAAATGCATGACAGTGGTCTGCTATATATAGGCACTCCTGTCTTCTGCATACCCTCTTCATAATAACCCGTGACTAGGAAAATTCTGTGTGAATACTGATGAAAAAAATGCTTATTGCACCTACCCAATAGACTGTTAATTGATTATTATTTTTGACTCTACACAAACCTGGCACTTTAGCAGCTTTCTTTGCAGCACCAGCGCCCCCTCCTGGAAGACCTGTCTGTGGAATAACAGGCACTGAAAAAGAGATGTTTAAGTTACACATGGGTTGGAGCTAACATCAGTCTAACTTTAAACAGACCACTCTGTAAAATGAAAAAGAAATTACAAAATGGGCAGAATGATGTGGTGTGTGTGTGTGTGTGTGTGTGTGTGTGTATCTTGCCTCCAGCAGGCACTGCAGCTCCAGTCCCCGCCCCTCCAGGTCCTCCTCCTGCCCCGAGCACAGTTCCTCCAGCCCCTGTTCCCAAGCAAAGTGCTCAGATATACAGTATGTATATGAAAAGAATTTATGACTTGAGGTTAAATACACGCTCAGTTAAACCACAGTCATGATCACGTCTGTGGATATCAGAATAATCAAAACACTACAGTTAGAGTACAGTATAGCTGTAGTTCCCATGACCACTAGAGGGCCCTGTGCCATTAAAAAGGAGTAATGCGGAGGTTTTGGCCCGTGCCAGACTTGACCTTGCACAGGGAGCCAGATCCCTCAGACTGACCAGTGGTATTGAGACCAGCTAATCTGGCCCCACTAGCCTGTCATTGGCCCCATGATCAAAAGCAACATGGCTGACTTTTAATCTAATCAGGAGAGACGGCCAGTATGCATGGCATTTGCCTTGCCTCATCAAATGCTTCATTTCTTTGGCGATCCCTTCGGGCAGGAAATGAGCTGTCAGTTTCACTTGTAGGGGAGCTTGGCAACTGGATAAAACACATTGGTTTATTTGTTTAACCTTCCTTTTCAATCTTAAATTCCATACTTTGCCGAACAGACGTTGCGCACTGCCTGTAAATATGTGGCCTGAGAGATTTGGTGGGGAAAAGTCTGGCAAGAGAATGTTTTGTTTTAGCTGTGTTTTTTCAAATGAATGGGTTGTTATTTTGAGTGTCATGAAAAGTTTTGTCATTTGCCAACCAATACTTATGAGTAGGCTCTTTGCCATGGTACAGTGTCTGGCCTTTTTTGACTTCATGCTTAATCAACCTGCCTAATTTAAAGTAAATCAAATGCACACACACAGCACATGCTTTGAGGTCATGCCGGGCTTTACTGAAGTTCAAGTTCCCCAAGGCTTGCAGGTACATGATAAAAATGTACATTTGCTTGCCAACCTGCGTTTTTCATGCCGAGTTAACATTAATGTGAAACATTCGTTTTGGCTTTCTCATACAAGCATGCAGATCTATCAAAGACTTAGAAGGCTTTGTGTCAGTATTCAGCACATTTCATGTTTCAAGCCGAGAATCAGCTTACCTCCTTGTGGTAGTTGAGGAACTCCTCCTGCACCTGTGAATAGGACAACCACTGTGAATATGACAACCACTGTGAATATGTCAACCAGAACATCTGACGAATAATAGTCAACAGTATTTATGAAAATAGATGAGTACTCTTGTTCACAGTAAAAAGCAAGATTAAAAACATGATCCCCAAAGACCTTCATCAGAATAATTGTGTTTTCCCATGTTACTGTTCCTGTCCCACTTCCTTGGTGACACAACAGCAAAACATTTGCATGGTGTGACAATATGCTTGAATCAAATGTTATGTAATATCTGGCCAGTTTAGAGTCCTGATCACTTACCTAGACCCGGCTGGAGACCACCACCATAGCCTGAGAGATACAACAGTGAACATAGTGGTGTCACAGTTGTGTGGATGATATACTGATTACTGATTAAAATTTGCTTTTTTTAACCAGAGTGTGGTGCTCCTACAGGCAGGCAACCTACTCCGTGAACTAAGAGAAATTATACAAATGCTAGTTGCTGACTGCTAAAAAAAAAAAAAAAAAAATCAAAACATCTGAATTATGAGAGCACATTGTCTCAAATCTCAATCTAACTAAAACAAAAAATGAAGCTATGTGGCCCCATGAATGTCACATGGCCATGTGATTGATTTGAAATTGAGCATTTGCTCATGTTTGTTTTGGAAACCACAACAGTAAGTTACTGGCAGTTACTCTACTGTGTTCTCCTTCAGTTGACTTTGTATGACAACTGCCTTTCAGGTAGAAAGGACTGGTCAGCACCTGAGGAGCCCCGTCCGCCCCTAGGGGTATTCTGACCCATGCTGACCTTCTTTCCTTCACTATTTAGCTCTTCAAGACTTGCGTGAAAGCGCCCACCTCTGGATGTTCTGAGGACTGCAACGGCTTAACTGTTGCCCTAGAAGAGGGATTTCAAACCATGTGCCATTTAGGGCCGATGATTCACTCCACCAGGTGATTTCACTGATTAGTTCTTCCTCTTTGGTTGAAGCTGTGTTAATTATTAATTATTCAGTCTTTGTGGAGTGTTGTTGCCACTTCTTGGAATATCTCCATACTTGCAGCCAGAAGTTGATTCTTCCCTGCTGTCAGGTGAGTAGCAGCTGCATTTCCCTTACTAACTAGCTAACAGCACTATCTTGAATGAATAGTGCTGTTAGAGCCTCCTCAAGAATTCCTCAAGTCGTTTTGACTCTCCTTTGTGATGTGACTGACCTCACTGGTTTTATCACACCAGCTGCTATGGCCTGCTGGTCAATTTTCCCCACAAGGAACTTAACATAACTTTCACTATTCTCAGCATTAGCCAAAGAGCTTGTAGGCTGGTCACTCTGCTCACTGGACCCGAAGTAAACAATACTAGTTGCCCCCCCCCCCCGTCTGTCTGTCAATCTCTCTGTCTGGACAGACAGATTTGTGTCATTTGTGTCTCACTCCGCCCTTCTCAGAGAACTGAGGTTATATTTGTAACAAGACATTATCTGCTATCTGCTGTACCTTTTTTGGCAGCCTTCTGTGCAGCTCCTGGGAAAAAGCCCCCTGCTCCTCCTCCATATCCGCCATATCCTCCATATCCTCCATATCCTCCATATCCACCGTAACCACCTTAATGAGACAAAGAGGACAAGGATGAGTGACGGATAATTGTACTGGCTTCTAGTGTAGTGTAAGTCTTTACTTGAGACATTTTACATCTTTGGTGTGAAACCTAAGCAGAACATGTAATGCCAGGAGGAGGGATGATTAATCCTACTGGCATTACATTGAAAATCAGGCACAGTAACCTAATGTCACACTTATGTTGGCACGCACCTCCCACTCCGGCTCCAGCTCCAACCCCAGGCTTCAAGTATCCACCTCCTCCTAGGCCTGCAGCTCCCAGGCCACCAGCCCCATGACCACCAACTCCCAGACTCCCATAGCCTGGATGGAAGAAGAAAAGGACAGACAGACAGAGAAGTAGAGAGAGAGAAAGAGAGTTATTACCGGACCATAAAAGGGGACAAGAAGAATGAAAGCAAACAAAGATCCTTTCCTCAGACCTGTTTTCTTCTTCAAAGTGGCTATGATGACTTACTAGTGCCTAATTCTAATTCCACCTTCAGATAAAATCGCTTAGACATTTTCCAGGGCCTGTAAAAAGGTTACTGCATACAGTAGATATAGACAGATATGGTACAATCTCATGTAACAGCCACTAGGGCCCTGTCAAACTGCCGTTATGGCCTACAAGGTCACTACATCTATCATTTCTCTTCAACTTCTTGTACTACATAACATCCATACCTACAACCATCCAAAATCTGACAGGGTATTAGCATTAGTTCATGATTTGACATCAGAATATCATGTTTATTTTATTTCTGGGCAGGAGAGACCTGTGAAAGGCAACACATAGGAAAGAGGAGAAATTTTCACCAAGTTACTGCAAACTGAAGGTAGCAGATATGTGTGCTTACTTAAGTTCCCTTTAAGTGAAAACACTCACATTTATGTTTCCAGTGCCAAGAACTGTACCTTGGCAATTGGGAAAAGAGCTGATCCTTACTGATTGGAAAACAAAACAGTCTACAAGGGTGTCCAGCTGGTGATGCCATATTCTAAACACTGGAGGGAGCAATCTGTTCTTTCTGTGACCAGAGGCCCCGAGCTAATCTGTGGGCGGCAACAGCTTTTGGCATGTCGTCGGAATATCCACAAGAAGAAAAAAGTCTCCTTCCCATATGGTAGTTACGCATGAATAAAGTCATATCCCAGCTTGGGTTTCTGCTTGCTGACAAGAACAAAGAATGTGGGAAGAAGAGGGGGAGAGGGAAGAAAGTGGGGGAAAGAGAGGAATGACGTGGAGTGCACTGTTCACCACCTGCATCTTTTTCAAAATCTTTCATAGATTGGAGGAGACTGAAAGATACTTACAATAAGAACTGTAAATGGAGATGTGGGGCCTGTTGTTACAGACAATGTTCAGGATAACATTCCTACAGTATTAAACCTAATTTGTGCTTTAATTCAGCTATAAATCACATGTTGAAGCATGTATATCCAAGAGCCAAAACCTTAAGGCATATGCAATCATATGGCTTAAAATTCAAAAACTACCTGCAGGTTTGAGTTGCCTAAATAGGGCTATCAGGGAATATATTCATATGGAGAATAAAATCTAATATTGACAGACAAAAGACTGGTGGCAGTGACTGTGTAATTTAGTTTTGTGTACGAGCTTAAGAACGATTTTGATTGTATTTGTGTGTGTGTCATGCCACCAACCTGGCCAAAAGCACATGAAATTGCAGATTTCAAATTTATAATGAACATTATCAGTTATAAAAACATACATGGGTTTGTGTATGTTTAGTGGATGGTATGAGCATCATCTGAAAAGCACCATAAGAACTGACAACAAACTGCTACCTTTCCTTTCCACCTATAAAGGTTAGCTATCATGAATATCCAAATACATTAAAACAGGTAAATTAATACACTGTGAAAATGGTAATAAGAGTATTGCCTAAGAATGATATGTCTATCTATGAATTTGCAGAAAATAAAACATAAAACAACAACATTCAATGTGGTGAAATACTTTTCTATGTACAGTATACTGTATATATGAGTGGAAGGATGAAGAATGAATAATGATTAATACATAATGTGAAATGTTTTTGCCAGTGAGGCAATATAGGCCAAGCGAGTAAAGGGGGGAACACTATTGCAAACTAGATTTTATTTTTAATTATCTCTATATCACTGCCAAAGCGATCCCTCCCTATCATAAAGGCTTAGCATACAGGACTTCATGGTTTGGAGTATGTGGGGAAACATGATCCTCAGAGATGTATTAGGAGAAGCTGTGAGTTGAAAAGGACCCTCAATCTGAGGTAAACATATTGGAGTAATAAATATTCTTAAACCGAGTAGACGTTTTAATTCAAAAGACTGCCAACAAGCTAGTCCACTAGAGAACTTGTTTTCATCAATACTTGTAAGCTCTGGGGTGAGAACAACTAAGCATGAGAAACAGGCTGAACAAGGGGAAGAGTAGAGAGAGAGAGTGGGGAGGGTGAGAGCCTGGAGACGGTCCAGCAGTCAGCAGGGTGCCGACAGTGATGCTGAGGAGCTGCAGGAATGTGCTGGGAGAGAGAGAGAAAGATGGAAGTGTGGGGTTTCGTGACCTAGTCAAAACAAATGTGGGCACTGGCCTTGCCAAGGCCTTGGCAAGCCCACTGAGCATGCAATGCGAGCTCAGACGCTAAGCTAAACGTCCTTGCAATAATCCATCTCCTTCGAAGCTTTCAACCCGATTCTCCTCGATTGCTCAACCGTCCCCAGACACACCTCGAAGTAATAACAACAGCAATGACTTATAGTATAAATCAGACTGATCTAGGGCTTTTCCTTCTCCAGTGTTTTCAGCACTGACACAAGCAATCTGTCTCATTTGTTACCAATGTGCTGGACATACGATAAGAGTTTGTGTATTGATAAGGAAATTGGAATTGAAACAAAATTGACAGGAAAAGGATAGTTACAAGATATATGAGACACTGCTGACGCCTCACACCCTTATAAACTGTAAGTCTCCAAATGTTTCTTTTTTTCAAACTGGAGTAAGTCTGGTCTCCCCCTCCCGGGGAGACAGAAGATGATGGAATGTCTCATTGGCCAGTTTGAGGTGTGTGTGTGTGTTGCGAATGTATGTGTGTGTGAGAGAGAGATTATACTGTATGTGTGAATGAGAGCGAAACAGGGAGAGAGAGAGTGTAGACAGGCGGTACTGTGGAGATGTTTAGCTTATCCATCCATCATCTGGCCCACCTGCGCTCACATGTGCATGACCCAACCTGGCTCTGGCAGGCGTGCTCAGGGTCGACCACCACCTGCCACTGTGAGCTCAACTCTCTGATCTGAGATCCTAAGACAAGTTGCAGACACCAAGAATTCAGCCTGAGACGCTGCGTGTGTGTATGTGTGTGTGTGTGTGTGTGTGTGTGTGTGTGTGACCATGAGTGTAGGCCTTGGGCAGACACCAGATTCAAAGGAAAAACTAAATTTTCTGTGGTTCCGACATCACTAGACATTGGGAAAATAAAAACGTTCACAAGTGAAAAACACTGCCTCGTAGGTCATGTGTTTTTCAGGGTGAAAGTGAGAGGACACATTAACAAACTCTGGACCTTTGCTGGTTTGGCATCTTTCCATTGATTGTATATTTGAGAGATGGCGGGTACAGCTTGTACAAAAGCTCAGTGTTTTAGTCACATTTACCTCGAACTCAGTTCAAACAAGCAGGCTTTTGTTTGAATACTATTATTACAGCATGTCAGCTCACACAAATAGATCTGTCTTAGCTCACACATTATTGGAAGTCTACACCAATGTTGTTTGTTGTAATAAACTGCACTCATGGAAACTCTGCACCATGACCTTGACAACGAATCATCGTTTTTCTTTGGTGCTGCTCCCAGTATTTAGCCAATGGGCTTGCTGATTCCTGACAAGTTGGAGGATTTCTGCACACCAGTGTAGTGGCTGCTTTTCTTGGTGACCCCCAAACCACAGTAGAAAGGCTGGGAGACTAATTGAAACCCCAACTGCCTTTGGACCTCAGACAGGGGAACACTGCAAAAGGTCAGATGCTCTGAATACAAGATAGAAGGGACAGAAACCCAATACTACACAGGAGGGAGAACCAAGGGCCAAGGAAATTGGAAGGTAACTGATGCAGTACTTTAATACATCATAGTTTCCCTCCATTTGGAATTCTAAAGAAGTGTGACACGAACATGGTTTTCCATTCAGAAAAGACCACTAGCTTTCACAGCTGTGCAGTGACAAGTGTACCGGAAGGTCGGTGAGGTGAGATCTAGCACTGTGCGACAGTGAGTAATTCAGCATCACAAGCAACTGGATTTATTCATTTGTGGTAGCTGGTTTGAGAATGATGTCAGTTTGGGTACAAGTGTAAATGCAAGTCTAGACGTTCTTTGACAAAGAACCAGTCTTCTTTTCAGAGAAATTAAAATGTGACGAGGGACAAATTGGACAAGCATGCAGTATTCATTGCCCACTACCAAGGAGTGTGCTTTGGTATTAAAACCGACGACTGACATTGGGCTAAAACTGGCCAGACAATGTGGCTAGTTCTTTCAGTCACTAGTCATGTTCTCAAACTCAGGTCCAGTACAAGTGATGGATATGAGCCAGTGTGAACAGAAGGATCTGGTTTCAGTCTCACCACTGAAACATCTTGCTCACTCTCCATTGGGGTTAGGTAAGGTAATCCTCTGTTTAAGAACCAGAGGAATACGAGACATTAATCAAAACAGTGTTTTCGGCTCTCAGTTCCTTTCTCCCATTCTTTCCCTTTTTCTCCATCCCACTCTTTGTCTGTCTTTTTCTCTCTGCTTCCCCTCCAGTCAGTGTCAAAGGGGTTGCGCGCACCAGACCTGAGGTGTTAAAAGGAGCAAACAGAGGAAGCCAAACGTGAGGAGGGAAAGATGGATCCACTCTCTCCTTTCCATCTCCTCCCCTTTCCTCCCCCCCTCTCCCTTTCTCTCTACTTTGTGAACCAGCTGGGGTTGGGTGAAGGGTTTAATTTAAGAGAGCAAAGAATTCCATGGCAGGTTTCCACCGTAACCGACGGCAGACGCGCAGAAAGCAGACCTCGAATTTGGATCCTTGGAATGTCCAGGAGATTTCTGGGACTTGTTTCTCACTGTCTTCTTAGTTCTAACTCATATTTAACCAGGCGAGTGGACTAAGAGCACACTTCTGTTTACAGTAAAGGCATAGGGGTCAAAGTCAATGTACAAAAATGACAGGAGCGTGATGTTATGTGGCCACGGAGGAATAATGAGTCTTGATGAGTCTTCAGTTGAACTAAAGTCACGTAGGGCTCACAGTATAAACTGTCTGATCAGCGTGTGCTGAAGGGAAGTTGGGAGATGTATAGAGAAGTGTTATGGCGGTGAAAATGCTGTAATTATCTGTAATGTGATGGGAAACTCACATGATAACTTCATCTTGAAAGGCCCGCCAAAGGTCTCCAGAGAATCAGTGTTTTGCTGTGATTGACAGGTGGAATCTTCTTCGGCTGTGGTCCCATATAAATCTTCACTTTGAAAGCTAAGCCCATCATTATGTCCTTCACTGTCATGACACCAGATTTTTATCAGTATCACATTATCACATTGTGGCAGTTCCAAGTTGGTGGATAGATTGCATTCTGATGAGGTAATGCAGGACAAGTTGGATGAAAGCAGGATGATGCGAGCTGCCGCAGTGATTCCACATCGCGTGAGACAAGTGGACATACTGACGTTCCCCTCGCCTCCCCTCCTCTCCCCTCTCCTGTGACCTCCCCTGCTCCTTGTCACTTCCAGGTTCTCTGTGCTGTCAGTCACGGGCACCCAGCTATGAGAAGCAGAACTAGTCACATGCTGGACTAATTAAGCATTCACAAAGTCACACCAATACACACAAACTCTCTCTCTTGCTGGCTGGTGTGAGCCAGCCAACTTTGGCGGCAAGCCTTTTATTGTTTTCCCTTTCCTTTTCCATGGAGTCATTGACACTATCAACGAAAGGTCCCAAAGCCTCAGCCCTCTTCGTTGCCAAATGACCCCAAGTGCACAACTATCAGAGCTCCTACAGACAGGCAGGGGAAGGCTCTGAGATTCTCTCTTTATGTATCTGCTTTTGGGACAGAGTCCAGGCCAACATTAGAATGGAATGAAACGGGTATGTTGGTCTGATTGCTCACAGTTGGTCTGGGTGGTCGTTTTCACTTTTAGAGGGGATACAATGCATTCATACAAAAAAATCAAAGCTGTTCTGTTTTGTTCTGTGGTTGGCACTTGCACTGACGAAGAGGCTTCAGTGAACTTGGGAGCATCCCAGAAAAAAAGACACACTCAGTCATCGCTACACACACTTTGACGCACGTACTCTGAGGGGGTGAGCGGCTCTTACGAATGGCTCCAAATTAAGTGCAACTGTAAAACGAGCCATTGCACGCATTTGGACTATAGCACTGCCACCATGCCAAACCAGGCTGCCCTGCCCAGTGACGTCTATGAGTGTCTACCTTCACCAGCCTCAGTGCTTGTGAGTCCTTCACCATGGCACAACTCCACCAACACATGCCTTATTACATACACTTCTGTGCAAAGAACCTTACTGATGTTCCTAGTTGTGCTCATTCATATACCATGCATTACAACATATCCACTGAGCTTGTGATGACGTCGATGTTTATGCTGAAACTCATATGGAGCAGAACACGCCATGCTATCAGTTTTCAAGCTGACCACACAGTTTTCACTCTTCCTTTTTTCTGTCAGAGAGGTTCTGCTATTCTTTTTTATCCACTTCTAAAGGAATGCCACAGTTGCTCTGCCAACACTGAGCCCTGCAATGTCTATAGAGTATACCTTGACCCACAGCTCATACCGTGCACCCATATCAGCCTGGCACACACTTTCACAGCATGCATAAACATGTAAACAAGTAGGCATGCACAGACACACACACTGCAAGCATTATATGTAAACGTGAAAGTACACACAGCAACCAAATCCTCATGGTCTATACATACACAACTACCACAAACAATTCCTAATTGCTGACCAGTATTTATTATGTCTTGAGAATATCAGTGGTGCAGATCATGCATAGGGCGAGAAAAACAGTCAATAAAAGGAGCCCATGGCCATGGTATGTAAAGTTGGCCAAGTGTGTTTCCTCTCCCAGATGGTCCACATATGCATCTCACTGCCATTCCACTGAATACTTTTCTGACAAGTCAGGGTTGAGAAAAGAGACCAGCATTAGACAGGTCGGCTCGCCTCCGAGCACGCGCATCGACACATCGAGGTTAGGTTCATTGAGTCAGCCTCAAAAGCATTTTCCGAGTTCCTCTGTCATTACGCAGACGATGATCATAGTGCAGCCATCTGAGGCATCTCACTATGGCAAACACATGGGATGCTCCACTGAAGTGGGAGAGATGAACTGTGTCAGTGCTTTGGCTGTGGAAATGCTGTTTAACAAATTGCATATCAAGGTATTGCTGCATGGGCTAAAAGGCCAGGACAGCAGGTAAGGTGTAGAAGTGCTCCAATGCACCGACACAGCAGATCATCAACTTATATGCCCTTGTTAATTCATTCAGTCTGGTACAGAGTTAGCCTGGTTCCAGACTCCTGAATCGCACCCCGCTCACTTTTCAGATTTTGTCGTGCGATTCAGAGTCTGGTGTTTTTCTTGTCAACGGCTTGTTCTCACTCGGAGAAACAATTGAGCCAATCAACGGGTGGGACTAAAGTTTGAACTGTTTGTGCAATGGTTTTTCATTGTCGATTCAGCAGAATAGATTTGTTGAAATCACCCCCTTCACCAACATATTGTCTTTGCAAAACCAATATTTTTGTCAAAGTCGACCAACATTCTTGATAAAGTTAGTAAATACCCTGGCTAACCATGGATGTAGTGGCTAACTGGTTGCCCAGCATCAGCGTCGACTGAAAAACGTCAGAGTGGCCGGATACGTCAGTGACGGATTTAGGGGAAAATAAACCACCCCACACAGAAAACGGCTAACTACGAGGCAATCTCAGGCTGAATAATGGAGTGGTAACAAACTGGCCATTCAGTCTGAATATCAGGCTAGTATTGCATCTTAACATCTTATTTTTCTCAAAACAGGAAAAAATATGCCAGTGGGGTGAGGTAATTTCACTTGTTTCAAGAATTTTCTTTAATCAAGTGACTTTATTTTGATACTAATAGAGTGATCCACCTTATTTCAAAATAACAAAAAATCTTGAAATAGGTGAAACTACACTGGAAAGAGACTCAATAGAGAGAAGTCAATGCTACAATAAATTACATTAAGGTGGTCATCTTTTGCAGTGACTAGCTCAAGGGATGGTGCATTTTCCTGTGCCCAAGACAACAGGATGTAAAAAGCAATACATTATCATTATTACTATTTTTTCACATTTTGAACACATTTCTGAAGTTAAGAATGACATATCTAATGATCTACTGTAAATGTAGGCCTCAGCTCTTCTACTGTGAAAACAGCACTGCCAGGCTTACTCATGTCCAGCCACAAATCTAAAAGATGAATTCTGACCTATGAGACCTTTCGGTCCACCTCTACCAATAACTGCAACAAGGTCGCTCCAGGGTTAATCTGTCTTCATGGACGCTTAGGGAAATAAGAGTGAGAGATTTCTCCATCGCTGTATAAACATCACTTAGGCAGCGCTGCCAGATGGACAAGGAGAGTGCTCCATGCTCCAGACCTACTGGCAAACGGAGCAGGGGAGAGGTTGTAGGAGCATGCCAGGGGATGGCTCATCAACTCACACGGCGAACATCAAAAAAATAACTTATAGAGGTGGGAACATGGTCACCAGAAGACGACCGCTCAAACATGACACTGAGCAGGCTGCCGCAGCACGGGAAACTGTGGTTGACCAATAGTAAAAACATTGGTTTATTGTCGGAAAAAATAACAGTTACAAACCGTACCATGCGGCTTTGGTGACGGATTTGACACCATTCAACAACCAATGAACCTCTTATCTTATCATGTTCTACCTCTTATCGTTTTAATTAAAGTGGTGGCAAAGCTCAATGTGGTGTGAGCTGTAATTCTTCAAATGATTTAATGAGATTCTTGAAGAAGCTGATAATAATTTCTGGTGACACTGACTGATGAGAAATGAGAAAATAACAGACATATGTAATGACAACAAACAAGCTGTGTGTGGGGTGTGTGTATGGTGGGGATGGGTGGGGTGTGGGGGGGTCTGCAGTGTCTTTGGGTTCCACAGATTCACAGCTTGGCACCATGCCAGGCATAGGACAGATTAAATAGAGGAGGAGAGGATATAAGTGGGTGAGAATAGGGGAAAATGCCATCTTTCACATAGTTCTCTTGTGTCTGAACGAGCAGCCCATGATTTATGGTGTGTGTGTGTGTGTGTGTGTGTGTGTGTGTGTGTGTGAGCGTGTGTCTGTATATGTGGTGATGGCGGTGGCGGGGGATATGTCGCTAAACCAATGCCAGGATACACATAAATAAAACACTTGTAATAACATACATATGAAGATCGTAAACATATTTGCATACACTCATACGCTCATGCACATTCACATGCTTCCCTGTCTCTGACGGCTCAGAGGACAGGTCTGAGCTCCAGTAATGAAAAGCATATGTGTTCCAGCAGACAAAGCCTCCTCCTAGCTCATCTTCTCTTGGCTAACCGCTCTCATCTTCACCTCAATCTATCAGTCTCCTCTCTCTCTCTCTCTGCGCAAGATCTCCAAGCGTGTGTGTTGCGCGAGTGAGTGTGTATATATGTTTTATGCCTGTGTGTATGTGTGTATGTGTATGTGTGTGTGCTGCATAGATGACATATATATGTATGCCAGAGTTATCGTTCCTTTCCATCCCTCTCGCTTCACCTTCTCTCCTCTCTACGCCCCCCCCCCCCCTTCTCCGTTCCATCTTTCCATTTCTGCGCCATTTCTCCGCTCACTCCTCTTCCTGTTGTGAAGCCTGCAAGTGCACTCAGCACGTCTTCAAACAAAGACCCTGATATATAACAGAAGATAAACCAGCCTCAGGTATATTGGTGGGCTGTGCTTTCTAAATCACAGGAAGATGCACAAAGTCTTACATTCAACATGATCGCATTGTTGTAATAAAAAAAATGTGGTTATGAATAGTCTAAGGGTGGTGAAATAGCAAGCATTTTCTTGGTCAGCGTAGATGAGCAATACTCCCAGCAACAGCCACAGAGTCGGACATAGGGTCAAAAAGTGATTCAAGTGTTGGCAAAAGGCTGTGACAACTCCTTGGATACTGTTGCCTGCTAAAACGGTCATCCTGTGGCGCACTGCCTTGTAGAAAATAAACTCAACTATTTATTATGATTATTTATGACCTAGTGGGCCACTCTAGTCACTGCAGCTATTTCATACATCTACTGTATGATATCTATAACCTATGAAGGGAGATGCTATAAGAACCCAATGCCTTATTTCTCATGTAATTCCTCATAGGTCTTAGACTGATGTGGTGTTATGTGACATTGCTACAGTCAATATTCAGACAGACAGACAGAAAGGCAAGCAGACAGCCTATTTTCTTTGTATCATCTTCAATTTCTGTTGCCCTCAGAGAGATAACTGGTAAGCCAAGTGTGGACACATGGATATCCCACCCAGACACATCCTTCCCCAACCTAAAACAGACTATTGTACTGGTACAATGGAATTACAGCAATAGCTAAAACAGTAACCTCTATGTTTCTTGTTAACCGCCTGCACACTAACTGTTAGTGACAAGAGGCTAGTCTGAAAAAGCCTGTCTAGTTTTGGCAATCACACTATGTCTGAGGATTGAATCCACCTTTGCTTGAGGGAACACAGGGAAGGAGACAGAGTGCAACAGCTGTACAGAACGAGAAATTTCCCTTTTTCCAGCTTCCAGTGTCTTGTCAAAGCTGGATGCTGACAGGATTCACAATTAGTGTAACATTTACAAGGTCTTGCATGAGCAACGCTGCAATTCACTGCAGTCACGCCACTCACATCGCCAGCTGCTGTTCTCCATTACAGGCCAGGCAAGGTGTATATCTGTGGAATGCAATGACATTACTCGGCACCCACATGAGAGTGAATAACAAGTTGTGTGTGTGTGTGTGTGTGTTACAGGTGTTTGCACGTGTCTTAAGCAACAGGATCCGCCTTTACATATTGAAGGTTAATAGAGAGAGGTCGACCATTTCCTATATGCTTGTAGCATATAATTTCATTTGGCAAGTTTTCTGCGCCACAAGCCAAACACTGACTAACTGATGGATTCAACCTGCCATTGTGTGAAACCTACAGTACATTTATACAGTAATGGAAACTCCATACTTCTATGTAGAAAGTCTCTCAAAATCCAAATCTGAATTGTTCCAGGCAGCTGATGGAATGGAAATCTTTCATCTGAAAAGTCACCTTTGATGGAAACCTATAATCAGTGAAGACTGAATCCAATTACAGCCATGAAGGGGAACAAGTTTCAACCCCTTTGTGACTACCGGTCTCTCCTTCCATTTAAAAAGGCTGTGCAATCTTAGCCGATCCTAAACTGTTCATTCAGCGAGGCATTAGAAGTTTTCCTTTCTTCCATACTAAGGTGGTGGTGTTAGAGTGCACTTATTTATACCGTTACAGGACCCACATTGCCCTGATTGCAAAAGGACAAGGAGCTGCTTGTAACAGCATTTGCTTCCTTTTTTCTCACTAATCTAATTTCTGCCATGGCGGCCTGGTGAGAGAGAGGGATTCAAGTGCATACAAAAGCCAGGGCATTGCTTCCCAAGAAATGCTCTGCTGATCCCAGCCAAAGTCAACTTCCATCTAATACTGGATATTAGGTCATTTTCACAAAATGGCTCTCTTGCAACTCAATGACTTGTTAGACAAGGGGGGGAAACCACTCAAGAGGGACCCTTCTGTAACCCACTCCATCTCTTATCAGGACTATACGACGATTACTTGGTTCCTTATCTTTCTCAA
Source organism: Centroberyx affinis (assembly GCF_046629955.1). Lineage (NCBI taxonomy): Eukaryota > Metazoa > Chordata > Actinopteri > Beryciformes > Berycidae > Centroberyx > Centroberyx affinis. The sequence goes on from NW_027280280.1 coordinate 195,234, forward strand.
CACATAGAGGTAGGCTGAGATTGTATCAGCAATGCTTATGGAAGTTAAATGATGGCTAAACATTGCTAATGCACCAATACAGAGCAGACTGAAATACAGCAAAGACAAATATTGACCATACAGTATCGGAGAGAAGGGCTGTGGTAAATTTCAACAAGGAGGTTTCCAGATATTGTAAGGGCCTAACATTACAATAACATTAATCAGTGCTCTGGCACCATTGTTTGGCAGGCGCTGATGGAAGTTTGCACTCTGCCAATCATCGCTCCCTAATACAGTAGAGGTGTAGGAGTGGTGGAATCTCTGTATGGTCCCACCCAGTCAGGACGTCCCACACAGCTGCCAAGCCAGTGTAAACCGACCACGACGAAAACACAGGGGTGATAAAGAGATGTTGGTGACAACCAATCAAAAGAGATTGTTGTTCCTTAGCCGTTGCCCTGCGTTTGTACAGGTCTCACCCTTCTGTTGGTATGTGAACTTAATGCATTCAATACACATTAACATACTTTATCTACCTCATAACAACACATTTTATTTCCTTCCTTCCTTCCAAAGCACTTCAATATTATTTGCTCAAAGGAATGCAGAGGAATTTCCCATGTTGTGAATAAAAAGATATGTTTTGCTTCTATTACAGTATCACTTTGCAGCTATCACTGTATGATTACTGAGTGACTACATCTTTAAATTATTCAATAAACCTGGTAAAATAAAAAACACCAATATTATGGAAGCATTTGTTAACCCTTGTCATGAGAAAAGTGTTAGATACTATTTTTTAATACCTACATTTATAAATCCTGCCCACTCCATTACTGTACAGCAGTTTCCTGAAACATGAATGCAAAAATGTTCCAACTTACCTGGTTTGGGGGCTTTTCCACCTGCTCCTGTTGAGTGAAAACAAACAGACAAACAATTAATAACTTATGTGAGGCTACGCCTTTGTATTGCAATAGCAAAACACTTTTCATGCCAAATCTGATAAGATACAGATGACTTACAGGCATTGTGACTTTGGTGGAGCATTTTCACTTTTTAGCACACATGCCTCAATAGGAATTCCTAAAGAATCAATGACCAAAATTGGCTGACCTCAGGATCTGCAGTGTCCATCACTAATTTCCCCATCACCAATTTCCCCATCACTAATTTCCCCATCATTAATTTACATTTTGAAAACTTATTGTTTATATGTTACAGGCATGATTTTGCCCACAGGTTTCAAACACTGCAAAATAGACACCAAATTTTTCATTCTATTCCCAAAGCTGTACTTTTCAAGAAGCATTATTGCCTGTTTTCAGTTATTAATATTGAGATCTGGGGAAAAAGGCCTGAATACCAGTAAGGACAGCAGAGCCACAGGGCAGCTAATGCTGGTGGTTGATTGCTAAAATGAAAAATCGTTCCAAGTGTCTCTCAGGTTTTTTATTTTCATACCTGTTCCCAGTCCTCCAATCCCTAAGCCAGTCCCAACACCTCCTGGCACCAAACCCCCTGGGCCCACACCACGCCCCCCTCCATAACCTCCTGCTGTCAGGGTCATACAGAGACAGGTGTGATCATTATCATCATCTTTATTAACATTGTCATTCATTTCAGATCATCTTTATCATCATTTAAAATCATTATTGTTATAATCATGATCATGATTATTGACCACTGAGCTTTTAAATGTGTGAGAGAAATGTGTAACAGACCTCACACCTCCACGCCTCACACCTCATAATGTCTTCCAATAATCTGGCTTAATAACGGGGGTTGGCACTGAACACAATGTTTATTGCTACGGCAATATCGTTAGGATTTAACTATTCTTATCTTGTGGTGGTGTGACAATGTGGAAATGTTACCATATGTTCCTCACAGCCCTTACCAAAGTACGTCTGTCTGTACGTCAGTACATACGTACTGTCAGTGTTGACAGGGAACAAGTCTGAGCGCTAATCTTTGTTCTTCTTGTTAATGTAAAGGTTACACTGCTGTGCACTCCCGACAGTGTTTAAACTTTAGTAGGTATTTGGCACTCAGACTAACGTATTTCAACTTTCAACAACAAATAACTTTCAAATTTTATTATGAATCCACCATATTAATTATTAAGTTTTTAATAGTGTCATCGCAACAGCATTACCAGTTCTTCCTGGAAGCATCTGTTTAGCGCTGCTAGCTTAAAAAAAAGGAGGCGCTCACAGGATACAGGGTCAAACTTGTTCAGCAAAGGACATTGCCAGTTCCACCACCATGTAAAAACGGTTGGGAGTGTGCAGAGTACCGCCCCAGTCCTTCATGTTGTGCTTGGTGTATTGTAGCTACAGTGGAGTATGTATGCATGCAGTGCCAAGTGTGTCTGCTATGAATGTGTGATATGACAAAGGCCAGACAGAATATCTGTCATTGAGTGGCTGTGCTTTAAAGCCAGTCAAGGCCGTTCAGACAAGATAATCTGGGCCTAGAAGGAGCAACAGCACTTTCACACTTTAATCATAGAACATTTGATTGACCATGAAGTCACCTTAGTCCATCCACAAATTTCCCTTTTCCCATTCCAAACTGTTGTCTAAATATTTCACAACATAGCAGATTACTACATAGAAAAACCTGTTTTAATATTTTTTCAAAGAAATGCTTTTCAGCTCCATTGACTTGCTAACAAATGGTAATAATTTCTCATATCCAAATCCTAAAGTATTGGTGCATGTGCTTTTTGGATGGACTGAAATGACTCCCAAGTTCATGATAAACCAGATACTGTAGGCTTCTTAAAAACCTGAACTACCTCTTTAAATGAGGAAAAAAATCATAAATCAAATGTCTGTTCTGCTCACCTGCAGCTTTAGCTGGTTTATAGCCTGCAGGGACTCCTCCAGCAGCCCCTTGTAAAACAACAATCATACAGAGCATAAGAGTTATGGTACATGTAGTGATGTAATGGACAGTTTTTTTGTTTCAGCAGTTCCTCATTACACCAGCTGCCTTTCCTCTTACTTGCTGTAGGGGCACCAGGAGGACGCGTTGTGGCATCTTGTGTCGTTTGCTGATTACTGATTGTTTGTATGCTTGTTCATCGATTTTATTTCTTTATTTAATTAACCATTTCTAAAGGATAGCGGCCCACCCTCCTCAATTATGTTGTTAGTTGTTGTTGAGGGAATGGAAAGTGGACAGAGAGACGGTGCAGCATGATTGCACATGCACAGGCCAGCACAACATGAGCCAAAAATCAAAACCACGCAGTTGCTGGTACATGGAGGTTTATGCACATTAGTAGACTGATCCAGCAAGGTTGCATTTCAATCCTGCTTATGAATTTGCTTTGTTGAAAAAGGTTAGGCTATGATGGTCCACAGCACCATATGAGGAGAATCAAAAGAGGAGTTTAGGTTTTGGGTTTTTGTGGGAGACAGACGAGTTACATGTAACTGAGCTGTTTTGGACCATTTGAAGCTCTAGCCTCACTGTCTGACCAGATGTCTGTGTTTCAACCATCCAGGCAGCTGTGAAATGCTTTGCATATTCTGTTTGATGACAAAACTTTGTCAAGTAAAGACCAATATTATTATATTTTTGTATTAGTATTTACATTTCCGTTACTTTGATGGGAAACGATTTTAGTTTCAGGATCACATGCACTTAATTATTTTTATTTCATTTTAGTAATTTTTCATTTTTGTTCTGTCAACAGCAGTATTAATCTTAATGTTACATTTATTTAACAATAATAACTCTGGAAAAGACAAAACAGACTTTGTTTGTTGTGGTTGTGTTCTGAATTATTTTTGTTTAAACAGTATCCAGACAGACATTGGAGGCTGGTTTACCTGGAAAAAATACAGGTCCTTGGCCAACACCTCCTGGTCCCACGCCTCCTGGTCCGACTCCAGCACCAGCTGGTACATACACACCTGGAACACACAGCAGAAATCATAAGAGATAGTTCTCTACCACCAAACACTTGGGCCACTGGCTAAAAATGTGGCCAACACTCCATAGACATCATTGATTTTTTTTTTTTAATCACAACCCTCGTAATAGCGTTTCTCAACAATGACCCCATTCATTAGACAAACATTCCCCAACACATTCATCATCTGTGACCTAGACAGCAAACCTGAAATCTGTCCTTGGCATGCACCTCTGCCCAGGGTCATAGCAGTGATGGAGCGCACATTAAAATGTGAATACAACAGCTCCAGCACAACTCAAAGCAAAAAAAACCTTTATGAGCTTGATTAAGAGAAAATTCCAATTGTTTTCATTCTGATGAGGTACTGCAGTTGGAAACCTTCTTTCAGCAAGCCGCAGCACTGTGGATCCCCCCCCCCCAGCCTCCTTCCTTTCCCGATTTCTGGCTCCAACCCAGAGTAACTCCTGAGATGGTCGTTCTGGATCCCAGACACGGTGGCCTCATGTGTGCAAGGAACAACAACAGAAACAAAAGAAAGGGAGGATGAAAAAAACACGACTCTAGTTGTTCTGGGACGACTAACAGCTAAATCCGACGGGACCGGTGAGCTAAGGCCAAAATTACAAAGTTGTATTTTTTCAAGGAAAAACCTGGTTTGTATCACTAAAAACACGACGCAATGGAGAGAAAGGGGACTGCAGGACCACAATGATTATGTTTAATGACTTTTACATGTGTTGGGAGGCCAATTAATTAAAACCACATGTCAAAGGCGTTCATGTGTTTATTAGCGAGTGCTGTGTGAACGTTGTGCTCTGGTGTTCTGTTCACTGAGTGTGGCCATTAGGGGAAGAACATTACAAGGTATTACTGTCTGGTCTAGTTTGCTTGTACGCATGAAAAATGTCTTTAACACTGATTTGAGCTCATGGGAAAAGCAAAAACCCGAAAATCTATGCAGTATATTAAGTGCATATGCCTGCCTTATTTATTGCATTGAGGAAGGCTTTGACCTTGCCACTAACAAGCGGTGACATGCAAAATGGGTTTGTGCCACCACAGTAACATCAATATTCTGTCTATTGCACAGCTGGAGTTAAGCAAATGAGTAGTCAGGGCCAATCACCACAGGAAACCAGTCTGGTGTGAAATTCAGAAACATACTGTAAGAATCAACTGTTGGATGGGAAGTGGTGATATTGTAGTGTATATGGGAGAACCACAATGTTTGAGAACAAAAAAGGGGCGGGAGGGGGGGTTGGGGGGTGTTAGTGCACGCTAGTGCCAAACTGGCTCATGAAGAAATGGAACAAGGAACGCTAATAAGTTCACTCATGTCGTGTGGAAAGTTAACATAAACTGTGAAAGTCTACACTGGAGAAACTAAAAGTGTTGATGCTCTGAGTAGCTTGAGTTGAGGTTAGCGAGGACAGCACTGTCATATTTACTTAGATCCGCTAAAATTGCACACCAAATCTGATTAGAACGAGGCAAAAATATTAGGTCTACCCAGTCTGTTTTTGTTTAAGAGGAAAACTCTTTTCTCAACCAACGAGGACTGGGCCAACAGCGATTAACAGAATAGGGTCATGTGCTATGGAGGAGACTCTCTCTTTTCATGATTTACTGTAAATCACAGTGTTTGGAGGTGTACATAAGGGGGTGTGCTTTATGTTTTGAGCAACAGTTTATGTTAAAGAGCATGGCAGCTGCGTCTTTGTTTAATAAATGACCTCATGTATGAACCCAAGGACAGATGAGTGCATTCTAACAGGTCCTAACTGAGATGGTCAGGGAGTTGGATGATGGGAGAGCCGATCAGGTTTCCTAGAGTTTGGCCTTGTGATAATGAGTTCTGAGTAAAGAGAACTTGAAATCATGCAAGGCTCAAATAAAACAAAAAAAAAAGCCCTGACCTGATTGAATGGTGAAAGAGTAATGTCCACAATTCTGTATTTCATTAGCAAAAACATAATTCAATGCAAATGTGAAAGTGTGTGGGTGTGTGTGTGTGTGTGTGTGTGTGCCCATTAGCCCTGTAGATGCCATTGGTTGCATGGCAGAGCTCTCAGGTGCGGGCACCACACTACCAGGGTGGAGTGATTGTTCTCCACTCTGCTCCTTCATTTCACAATCAAAAGGAGGATTTCCTGTCTCGGCAGTGTGAGCGAGGCAGAGGGGAGTGTGTGTCTGCTCCAGTTTCCCTCTGGTCGGGATCCCATCACACTACTGTACCACAGTTACAGGGCAACACAGAGAGTGCACTGGGTTCACACAGCCCCGCCAAATAAGGCACATACTGACCTCTGCCAAGTGACCTGACCTGGCCTATAAATTCGAAGATTTCTTTCTGATTGTCCTAATTATCGTCATCATCATCATGCACTCGCGTTCCTGGTGAACTCATGGGAATGTGTTGGAATGTGTGTGAAGGGCAAGATTGGCTTGCAGAGCGCAAGTGATCAGCCGAGGCAGAATTTATTTCACAGTTGACTGCAGTCAAGAGTTTGCTTTTTGAGTGTTCATGATATGATTAATGCCGGGGAATCTAAAGCTCTGGGAAAGAAGATCTGAACGTTTATTACTATGCAGTAACTCTTATTAGTAATTTGATGCTGCTGAAACAATGGCTGATAGAGGAGCAGGTAGAAAAGGTCAAATACAGCCTTACATGTACAAGCCCAACAAAACACAGGATGACAAGTTGGAGTTCTTTAAACCGACATTATCTAACCTTCTCATGATGAAATACAGCCTTATTTTCAATCTAAGTAATGTGTTGCAACATGAGAGGGATTTACGAACTGTTAAGATAGCCGATGTGACGAAGGGATGATGAGGAAGCGTCAATAAATTATTGCAGGTTGCACACTAACGTAATAAGCCCTCTTGCTGTCATGTAAATAAAATGGGTGTGGGGAGTTGTGGTCTGAGGAAGAGTTATTTTCACTGCTGTGGAGTGGCAGCGTGCTCGCTAGGAAGAGGAAGTTTAGCCGGTTAGCTTGATACCCTTGGTTGCAGTTATAAACTTTCCAATACTCTGCTGTGCCTACTCCTTTGGCCAGAGAGCGAAAGAGAGATCTTGAATGGGGTCTGACCACAGGACTTAAAAGTGCCTGGAGCGTCAAGCTACAAATGCAGCAAGTGTATCAACAGAATGTAAACAAGACAGACTGATATTTGAGTGAGTGAGGGGTCTGAGAGTGCCTTGAAATGTCTCTTAGCCAATCACATTGCAAGATTAGGACTGGCTGTTAAACAATTTAATTTAACTAGTGCAGTGCCCGTTTGCGCCACTGCTGCACAGAGCGCTGTTCACTTGTTTATTCAAAGTTTATTAATATTGAACGTGTCGCGTGTCCAAATTGCACCAAATCCGACACTGCACTTCCTTGGGTCCCCAGCAATACACCCACCAGTTTGAGGTCGATCGGACGAACGGTTCTCGAGATATGCGACGGACATACAGACAGACAGACAAACAGAGATTCCTTGCTTTATAGTATGATACGTAATGAAGAAGGAAATCTTTATTTGCGTTTTGGACTGTATTACGTGTGTTAGCACTGGAGTAACGCCGTCAGTGAAAACCTGAGATGAGGTTAGCGGTTAATAACACTGTTATTCTGTTATATATCATCAATCAGTGATGTTCAATGCATTCCAGGAGTTATTTTGTGATGAAATGTTGTCATTTACTTTGCCTCAACCTGCCTCGTCTACTTCTACTTCAGTTAGTGATTTCCTACATTTCCCAGAATGCCGTTCTACAACCCCCAGAGAACGGACCTGAACTTGTTACATTTCATTTGTGGGTTTTAGGTGGAGGGAACAATAGTGATTGCGTAGTAAGCGCAAGAGAGCAAGTTTGTGGTTGAGAAAAATTGAAAAATTGAGAGCTGCACCCCTTACTCACAACGTAACATGTCTTACAGCTGCATTGCATTATGGACTATTAAGGCTACTATTGGTGGAGAAATTGGTGTCTCTTCCTCTTCTACAATGGATTGCTCCCTGTATAATTGTTGAACGTTGGTGTAAAATGGTGAGTCTGCAAAGAAGCTCTTCCTCTTTGATTTAGAGGGACTAACACCAAAACCTGTCGTTTACCATCGATGCTTTCGATAGTTGAACGTTTTTCTGCTATTAAGCTACACTGTTGACGCACTGGAAATATCTTGACATGATATCACATTGTCTATGTTTGGCCAATTATCGACAGGAATAAAAAAAATACAGTACTTAACAAAATGGACCCCGAAATTCAAGGTACATCACTAACAGCTGTTCTTTTCTTCTTTTTACCAGTGTCTAAGTGTTTTAGGGTGGATTTTTCCTTTAATCATCCAATTACATGACAGCTTTCCTCCATATAGGAATACTGCTTTTTTCATATAGGAATACTTATTCTTTAAAATGCTTTATGATTGTAATAAAACTAAACCTGACAAGGCTCTTCAAATATCTCACAGATGGAACATTTTCATAAGAGCCACAGCTTAAGATCTCTTTTTTTATAGGAATACTGCGTCTTTTTTTCGTAATCCGAAAAGGTAAAAAGACAATGCAGTTGTAGACAAATCACTGATTTCAGCTTCCAGTGGCTGGAAGTTTACATTAATACTGTATAAACACATGCAGCACCATAAAATGTATGAAAAGTATTTGGCTCAGCTGTAAGAACTACATAAAAAAACATTTTCATACCCAATGTGGGACCGTGTTTTGGTTTCTCCCTTTCCATTGTTTTAAATTTTGATAAGATCACGTAGTCCACCAGACACTAACTAACAGGTGGAAAGGGCGTATCCAACCTCCAGGATGTTTAGTTTTGTAGTATGTCATGTTTTGAGTGTTAGCCTGGAAAATAGGAAGTGACATATTTATCAGCTGTTTAGCTAGCAAGAGAATTCATTTGATATTTTTGTCTGAGCATCAATACTGCAGATAGAGCCAACCCCAAAAAAACATCAAACAATCTAAGTACAAATAATACCTTGGTGGAAATCTTATACTGGCTCATAAGGCCCAATTTTATGGAAGAAAAGAGTTATTGAGCCCACAAGTAAGGCCTTTTAATGACTGAATAGCAGAGAAGTTAGGGAATTTTAAGTCAGAAATTGTTTTAGTATTGAATCTAACCAAAGCCAATGACGGATTTTTCCCCTTGTACCTCCCATGTTAATGACACACGTTTTACAATTGCTGTTTGTGACTTGAAAGAGTGTCGTTTCACTGCAATTACAACAAGCTGGTGAGTAATATGACATTTTCACGACCCTTCACTGTGGTTGTTTAATAATTGGTCTGTTTTACTGAATAATTAAATGCCTGAGAGTTGATGGAACAATTTGCATGGTAGTCGTGCAAGACAAACTATATACACACGACTCACACACGCAACTGCACAAAGGCTAATTACTGTATTCCCCACCCTTCATTAAAGACTTAGAGAGCCATTACCATTCATGATTACACAGTACTGCACTCCTCATACTTTGCGGTAAGTCCTGAGAAAACTACATTGTAATGTGTTGTCACTGTTTCAACCACCTGCCGTTTACCGAATTCAGCACCAATGACTCCATCACTGTTAATAAAATGAAAAATGTTTTGGCTAACTAACAACTGTGTTCTGTGGTCAAACCCATTCAAACCACTGTCAATTACTGCTTTGCGTCAGATCTGAGAAGAGGAGGTTATGTTCTCCCTTTATGGAAAGCTCTCATACTGCAACGTGAGATGTGTGACAGCCGACCTATTATTTGTCACCCCTTTCACACTGTATATTTTCCAGAGCATGTTGCAAGGAAATGAGGAAAGCACAAGGAGCATCTAAGGCAGTAAAAAGTGAAATGAGTAAATCCATCTGATGATAAATCTCATTAACTCTCCCCCTCTCTCTCCCCTGCCTGTCCCTTCCTCCACCTGTCCTTCCCCAGAGCCAAGCCAAGGCCTGGGGCCTCAGCCCAAGCCTCTGCATCAGTGACACATCTGTGGAGCAGAGCGTCAGCCTGAGGTATGCACAGACAAATAAACACACAACACACAGACAACCCTATTTTAAAGTGAGGGAAGACCTGATTCTAATCTTGTCATTTTCCATTGTCTGCCCTTGGGTGTCTTGGCTGAGGCCATCCCATTGGGAGCTGATAGTGGATCACTACAGGATTAGGAAAGACATGCTTTTGAAACTGAAAAAAAAAGGATTTTTAACAGCTGTGGATTCCTCCTCTATAAGTATTTCAGAGTTTGTATTGAGCATGACGAAAACATAAGTTACGGTCTACGGTTGCATTTTGACTTTTTCTACGGTTGCATTTTGACTCCATTTCAGAAATTAGCTTATTTGATCGCATCATTCAGTAGGACAGACTCAGTTGAAGGACGAAGCAACTTCTCCAGAAACATCTAATAATTGCAATCTGAAAAATATTAGCTATTTACACTGTATAGTTTCCACTTTATAGTTTGCTTTGCTCTTTTGGTGCTGTCCTATAAAGATGGTTATCCATCAGACATGAAATTTCAGACCAAATACAAATAATCTGCTGTATCTTATTACCTAAAATGGGATGAGCTGTTTTAATGAGACATATTACAGCCATCCAAGGCAAAGGCAAAAATGAAGTTTCATTCCAAAATTTGATATCCACTATTTGAAAAATGTGACACCTACTCAAACAAAATCAAGATCTTAGAACCTTTACTTACATTTTAACGGCTTGAATCATCCCTAATTGTCAAATATTTAGTAATGGATATCAATAAACATTTATTTTTCACAGTGGAATGAAACCCCAAATACTGCAGCTCAGCATATGAATTGCGAGGAGGGACAGGACTGAATGAGGAATCATCAATCATCTTTATGAACCTGATATGGGCATTTCCACATTTGCCTTTATCCTGGAAAGGATAAAAGCAATTTGTATAATTGCAAGAGCGCAAAGAATGATGAGTGAGTGATTTCTCGTATGTGCAGAGGAACAAAATCCTTAAGACAGAACTGATCAGCCCACTCTGTAGACATTTTATATAGTGTATGTAGGAATGGGACATGACCCAAGGGTAATTCATATGCAGTGTAGTACATATGGTGCTTCATTGGTTCAGACCTAAACTGATTGATGCCAAAGGCCTAATAAGCCATGTTTACCAAGGAAACATTTCTTTTGCGGGTATTGAAACTAATACAACACAGTGTATAACATTTTCATGCCAGAGGACTTTCATTACATTGACGTAATGTGTTTTATCAGAATTTCCATTTTATCACCAGCTTGTCTAAAGTTCAGTTTAGTTATGGCTATAGCTGTGTATTTGCAGTGATAAAAAATATACAACATATTTTGTTTTTGTGCTCTTGCACAGTCCTTTTGTCATGAAAGAGTAATGGCACGAGTGCTTTTCATATGCTCCTCTTAATCATTCCAACTAAAGCAGAACACCTGACGTAGAGGGAAAAATAAAAAATGTCATTAGCCTGTCCCAAATAACAGAAAAAGAAGCAGCTCCTTTACAATGCTTTATGATTGTAATAAAACTAAACCTGACAAGCCTCTTCAAATATCTCACAGATGGAACATTTTCATAAGAGCCACAGCTTGAGATCTCTTTTTCTAATTAAATACATTTCCTTGAGGATATACATACATTTACTCAAAGCAGACCAGGGAGAGCTTGGGTAGTAGGCAGCGGTGGGTCAAGAAATGCAACAAGCTGAACACATTCCTGACAGGAGCCATTTCAGATTGTTGGCCCAGAGAGACTGCTCCTAACAGCTCACAGCCTGGTGAGGGCTGCTTGCAGAGTGGCTGGAATGAATCATCTGAGTTAATGTGCTTCTTTGTTGAACACTTGGCACTGGCTGATCACAGACCAAACATCTGACTGGGAGATGCTAGGACTGGCATCTACCCACAACCAAAAACTAAGAGCAAAACAAACTATGAACCGATATTTGCTCCTAGCCACGGTAAGGACCTTTATGAGAAACCTGTGCCGTTTGAGTGTTCAAGCACAAATCATGTCAGCCGTCTATTTATGAAGGAAATGGGTTGCATTAAACAGGCCATCTGTGTTACATAGATAGAGTACACATAGTAAAACGTGATGTGTGTATGCCTGGAGTTACACCCTAGACATTTCCAATGCACTCTTTTTGAATTATGTGTCTATTAAAGCAACTCATCCATTCCAAAACTCTGGTCTGATTCTTACAAACACTTAACAATAGTTATAGTGAAAATGGTGATTGGAAACTTGATAGCTAAAATGTTAGTAATCGCTCCTGACTATGAGTTTTGATATGACTTCCCAGCCGGGCAACACGTTTTGATGTAAAACTGCAAAACATAGATCGACACTCTCCCAGCACACGTCAAAGTAAGACAAATATATGGTGGAATAAAAGTTCTTTCGCAACCCCTGGTCGCCCGCTGCTAGTAACCCAGAGGCTCCAACTCAAGTCAGTACTGAATGAGGTCACCATAAAGCAAACTGCACCAAACCATTCAACATCAACAAATTAAAAAGCCTCTGTGGGTCCAGCATTGAAGAAGTCCTGATCCAATTACAGAACCTCTGTGTCTTCCTCAGGCAGTACTTTAAATGCCCTATTCCTTTAATTGCAGTGCAGTGCCGTTGAGCCATGAGACGCCAGGGTGTGACATTAATCCAGCTTGCTGTAGCTGGCCCCACACCTTGCCAAAAAAGGGATTAGGGCCAGAGGTGTTCACAACACACGCCACCAATAAAGGCTGGAGCAGCACTCACTTCAAGACAATCAGATTGGGTATCTACCAGCAATAAGGGCCATGCTGCAATTCATCACTACTGTTGCCCGACAGCCAAGGCGTGCCATCCAATCCACAGTGATTTCATTTACCTTCAACTGCAGCCAGGGGAGTGTCACTGATGGGGAGAATTAATGTATTAAATTCCTCAGAAGTCTCGAGGCTGAACCTGGCAAATGAGGCAAATTGGCTTCCAGCAGTACTAAAAAAATCACAACTTCTTTAATTCTTATGAGACTGTGAAGGAACAGAACAGCTATTTTTCCTTTTTCATCTTCAACTGGCCTCTGCTTGTCAGAATTGTGCCATTAAGTGTGTCCGTCATAAAAACCAAACTGATGACTGGCACAAGTTCGCCAGTTGGTTGTTGAGGTTGTCTGGGGGAACACAACATACTGTACATGGAGGTGTGAAATAGAAGGAGGGGAAACTTGATACACTCTTGGCATTTAATATGTAAAAAGTGAAGCTATTGTCATTGCATTACATATTTGATGGAGCCCAAAGAGAGCGACAGGGGAGCAAAGGGGCAGACGGCAGTTTACAAGCTTTTCACTGTTCCATTTACACACTAAAAGCTATTAGGACGCTACATAGTAAGAAATTCTGAGTTCCAGCTTAAGGAAACGATTCAAAGAATTTTACCAACAGTTTGAAGAGCTTGTTAAGTTCTAGGCCTGGGTTTGATTGAGCTATCTAATGTAGCTCTCAAAAAAGAGGCCACTGAGCCCAAGCTGTCACGCCACAGATTTATTTTGATCAGAATAACATCCAACTCACTGTATCCGTCCGACAGATGTTGTTTGTTTGTAGAATGTAAGGAAAATGTGACTCCTTCATCATACGAGGGGGAACCAACAGACACACTACCTGCACATGGTTATAGGGTAACATGACAAGGGGCATATTTATTAACAAACTCCTTCCCAGATGTTCCCTCTAGTACCATAACTCATTTACACTTGTCGATGGAAAACATTCAGAAAGGCCTTGCAATCCAACCTGATCCCAAGGGTAAATTTTGCAAGCGGAAGCGGCATTTTCTGTGCTGAAACACTAAAAGGACGGATTGGGTGTTAATGAGGTTCATGTTACTCGCAGATAATTGACCTTTGAACCAAGCTGAGAGTAGGTTTTTCAACTTGTGCGCGGTCACAGATGGAGCTGGTTTGAGCACCTCAGAAATGTTTGATATGGATGGGTTCAACATTCACTGGAGATCAAAGTTTTGCTCCTAAGCCAATATTGATATTTGTTGGCTCCTTTGCATGCTGTAAATTCTGTCTGAGCGCACCTCAAAATCTCAACTGAACTCTGATTGTTTCGGTCAACACAGTGGACTGAACGTTAAGGCTGGCACAGGGAACTAGGGATAAATGTGCTGTGAGGGAGAAAAGAGCAAAAGCAATTTTTATATTTTCAAATCTATGACCTGACAGAGCCAGAATCTTTGGATCTAAAAGGCCCTGGACAGGTTTAATATACATTCAAAATGTTCAGGTGCTGAACAGACACATAAGTCAGGCACATAAGTCAAGAGGGACTTTAAAAGCACAATGTTATCTATTTCATGAAGCTTTCAGTGCAGTCTCCATATAGTAGGTGTCTATCTGCAATGTCTAATTTTTTTCCATTAGTATTACAACTATGCTTAGACTTTGTCAACATCATCAAATCAGACCAAACCAAAAAAGATAGCAAAAGTAAGACTATATATGGGCAAGGTATTCTTGTCAGGAATCTAGCAAGGACTGGGGTCTAACCATGACTCAATCTGATGCTTTTGAAAGGATGCTTGAACACTATCAGATGGGAACAAATGCATCAGTGAGCCAAAGAGATCATGCTTTTGAGCAAATACATACAACTAAAAGAGTTAACTTGACTCTAGCAGACCCGGACCCAGATGCTAAACATGCTTTCCAGTCGAGGGCTGAACAGCTCAGACTCTCAGCCAAAAAGTAGACGAAGAACAAAATCAAAGCAACGCAGAAAGGAGAGAAAGAGCAAACTCACGGGCTGAATGAGAGTGGGAGGAAAGGTATGCTCACAACCTGTCTCTCTGAAACTGATAAGCCGTAACTGCAAACTGTGAGTGAAATGAACCCCTAAAATCTGTGTACTGTTGCTTCAAGGATTCTGGGCAGAACAGTCCTGTAGCCTCGAAAGAAGCCCCGGTCGACGCTGTCAAGATGACACTCACACACGCTCGGATCTATGCAGCTGTCCACCTGGGAGTTCATCAAGGGTAAATTTAAAGTATGTGGTGTAGCTGAGGGGAAAGAGGGAGCAGCTGGAGTCTTCTCTTCCTGACATGCTATAGGAAAGTACCAGAGTGTTACATGAGCCCTTTACAGAGTTCCCACACTGTCTGCAGCACATAAACATACACTGTTTTGCAGGTGCATGTGTAAGATGACGACTAGATTTTCTGTTGTTCCTCCTGCCTAATGAGAGCTTTCCACTGTGGCCAATACAAGCTCTATCTGAAAATATTTTCAAAAAAAGCATAAATCTGATTAACAGTTATAGAGGATCATATCAAATTATTGCTTGCTTGGTTTAGAATTGCTTATAACTTAATGCACAGTGCTGTGGTGATTTATCAAATTGATTAAAAAAAAACACACTGCATTGAGTTATTACAGTATGAAATCATTTTGCAACCTCAAAAGGTAATCATTGTAAGACTCCTCAATATAAATAATTTTCAAAACTCAAAGAAGATTTAAATTATGTACACAATAAAGATTTGAATGAGAATGCCAGAGCTGAAATAAAGTTATGATGTACAGTTATCTGCTCTTCTGTGACAGTACTATTAAACACAACTACAATTTATAGCCTCTGGCCACAAAACCTGGACAGTATTGAACGTCAGCTCCAATACAGTAGCAAGGAACTTTCTAATTGTCAATGTCAAGAGATAGTGAGCTGTTCATCAGTAATGTGATGGAACAGAATGTTATTGCGGCCTTAGAGTGAAGTGGAAAGTTTGTTTAAATCATACCGCTACTCATGGATATTTGTGCAGAGGATAGACTAAACATTCGTTAATTATCATACCTGCTGCATGAGAGGTTTATACGAAGGCACTAATATATTAAAATCACACCGCCAGAAGTACATTGAAATGTAATTACAGCATTCTTTTTTCAGGTGTTAGCTGGGATTAAGCCAAAGGAGGCAATAAAAAAATAAAACCATCTAAGTTACTTTTAAGCACATGATTTGTATTTTATGTACATTCACAATGAGTTACACCTGCAACTGAGGTCAATTCTAATAGGGTTTATATGTTATCTATAGGGTTTAACTTAATAAGGGAAAATAAGTAACAATACATACCAGACACTGTTCTAATCACTGATTAGCTGTCACCAAAACATGCTTTACTGACTTTAAATTATGTTTATGTCTGAGAGGGACAAAGAGAGGCATAGACAAAAAAAACTGCACCTGCTCTAAGCCTGTGATTGATGCAGCAGAGATCTCAGCTCAGTTCACCTGAGGCACACACTTACCTCCTTGAAGTGAGGGCTGAATCAGAGCTACGAGGAAGAGTCCGCAGAAGAGCAACAGAACGTTTCTGTTAGCCATCTCGCTCCAAAATGCACCACCCCTCTCCTGATCAGCTGGTTTTATTCTCCTCTAGCTAATTACCACTAGCCCAAAGTCTTAAAGAGTGGAAAAAAAAGTGAAAAAAGGGAAAAGATATGGGACACGACGTAATTAAGAGAGGGCAAAGACTCTGGTTCAATGGATCACTTTGCTTTTTTTCCTCCCCTATGTCTGGTGTTGCTGTTTTTATTCTGGTCACTCCTGCCAACAGTGCAGACTCTGCTGCCAGCAAGGAAAGAGAGAGACAGAGAGAGAGAGAGAGAGAGAGAGAGAGAGAGAGAGAGAGAGAGACAGAGAGAGACAGAGAGAGAGAGAGAGAGAGAGAGAGAGAGAGAGAAAGAGAGAGAGCAAGAAGAGAGAGAGAGAGAGAGCAAGAAAGAGAGAGAGACCCCCCCTTCTCTCTCATCCAGAAGGAATTGAACTGTCTGCCAAGCATTTGCATGGATACGGAGCGTACTTATCTTTCAGAGTCAAGAGACTGAGGAAGAGCAAACCACATACCCAGATAATTACCTGTTTTCCATGGCTCTCCTTTTTAGCTGGTCGGTTTTCAGCACATGCAGTAACATTATTTCTTGATGTCTTTTCTGAAGCAAGTGTTCCAGAAAACTTTGAGGCTGAGGGAAAAGAACACAGCAACTATCAGCATGTGTCCACGAAATATCAGAACAACACATACAAAGTCGCCGGCTGCCTGAGTGGGCTGGAAATAGCAGTGCTGTCTGCCCGGCAGCCCACGTGTCGAAGCCAGTCAGAGTGGTTCTAGCAAAGCAATGAGAAAACGGTCGGCATCACAGGGAGATGACAGAGAGCAAAGAGCCCAAGAGGCAATAGCCTGCAGGTCTGTGCGTCTCTAAGCCAGTTCATCAGGATAAATATTTAAACAGACAGGCATGACAATCTCCCCCTATTGTGTGTCTTGTAACAGGGATCAGTAATGGAGCAAGTCCATTCTCAACTTTGGCATGGCCTGGATGGCTGCCTGTACTGGATAAGACTGACCCCTGGGTCGTCAATCCTCCTGCGAAGCAATATACTGATGTTTTCACCGCCAGCCTTACGTATGAGCTCTCAACAGTGAGGCAGCAGGATAGAGATCTGCGCATTCTGCTTATGGCCAGAATTCCTCATTTTACGAGTTTCCAGTCAGATTTCAGCATATTGTACAGACATTAAGAGAAAAATAATCTGTTAGAGTTTGATTTCTTTAATGATATACATTTTTGCCAGAGTACTATTACATTTTGTCAGGTGCCTTTTAATGCACCAAAGCATTTGTTGAAAAAAAGAGTTAAACTGGCTAAATAGTAAAGAAGCTAAGACTACAGAATACCTCACTGTGTCTTCCAAAGTTGGGTTGTAAAGACTCCCCTTCATTTAGCTAATACAACATCAATAAATCAGTTTAAAACAGCATTTTTAAGCCTCTGATTGATGTTTCACAGCTATTGTGTCAACAGGAGGTTTGCATAGGAGGTCTATCACTGACAGGACACATCCTCTCCAGACAAGTGTGAGCTGCTTCATCTTGGCACAAGACGTCTAGCCATTACTTAGGAAGCACCTTGTTGCTGAAAAGGCTGTCATTGTGCATCTTTCTGTTTTGTCCTGGGACACATTTTTGGGATTGCAAATAGAAGGGGCTGAGCAGAGGTACTTTTCCCTGGAACGAGTTGCAGCCAAAGTCATTACTCTCTCAGACACAAACCTGACAGACAAGGCTGTTGCACGCATACAAATGGGCCCTGCTTTCCAAGACACACAGTATCCTTCATAGCAGTGATGTCTACCATAAACGTCCATATTCCCTCATGCTGATTTCCATAAAGTTAAGTCGGGACTCCTACTAGTACCAGTTATTAGAGACCTGTATATGCAACCAAGATTGTCTCAGTTATCCCAGTTAGTTGTAAGTCAAAGTGATTTTTTCATAGCAGTGGGGAATCGGTTTGTTTCTACCACAGAGCAGGACACATAAGAAGCAAATCCAAATCTATGCATTATTCACTTACTTAACCTAAATGGAGGAAATCTAGGGGTCATGACTAGGCTATGTGACCTAAATTTCAAAGACATTAGCTTGTTCACTCATTTTCTAACTCAAAGTTCTCAAACAAATTTTGGGACTGAGGCACGCATAGGTGAAGCAACATTATGGCACAACAAATAACTGATTGCTTGAAAATGCACACAAAGCTGTGTATAAAGTGGGCCAGCAAGCAAATACAATGAGCTGCTTGACTTGGCCCACACTGCATTAACGTAGCGGAACAGGTTTGTTTATAAGCTCATTGAATTGTTTAAATTTGATTAAACAATTTAATTTAGCACTGCTTTTCTCAGGGAACACCTGAGATCCAATTGCACCAGTGTGCCTCACTACACCAGTTGATAGCCAATGGTAACTTATAACTGCTTACAAAATATTCCTATATCATACATATTGGAATGATAATTTCTACAATGATGAGCAAAACATCTGTTTTCCCGGTGAACTCATCGGATACACTGAATAAGTCCAAAAAATCTATTACAGTCAATAACAAGGAAACATTTGAACTGCTCTCATCTCTTATGATTACAGTAAATCATTAGTTACCATCCAAACATTAGGAGGACACTGACCTAATGCTGTATTCTGCACGGCACTATTCTTTCCATGTTTGATTTAAGACTGATGGCCCCAGCTGACTAGTCTCTTTGGGAAGCAAAAGTGTATTCTGGACGAAAGGAGTGTTTTCCTCCATTTATTTGTGAGTCTAAATGTCTATTTTAGCTCATGTCTGGTGCTCCTCCTTTGGGCTAAGCTGAATGGTGTTTTTGCCAAAAAGGCTGCGAGTTGTACATAGACTTTGGGGAGGATGGAGTGGGGTCACACAGAAGTAAATGTCATAAATTAAATTATAAATTGAGGGCTCTTCATAACAATTTGGAGAGATACGCGACTAGATCTTTCTCAAGCAGGCAAATACATTCAAAATTCAGTTTAGAATAAGAGGATCATGAAAATAGTAAAATTCCAATGGCAGTTACAGTAGCATGTATGCAGTTAATTAGTATGACTATAGACACCAATGAAAAATGTTAACCAGTGAGATGAGAATTTTTTTAATTAAGAAAATTGTTATCGCATGACAATGACAATATTATTATTTGTTTTGCCTTAGTTTCAGTTAATTATTGTGAGTGTAGACACAAACAGAAAATATTTACCTGTGTTAATAGCAATGTTATGGATCACTTGCATCTGGCCATTCAGGTTGATTTGGTTAATATAGTTTCATACAAGTCTGCTGTTTAAAGACATCTGTTTGGAAAAAGTAAAAGCATATTCAGCATCCTGATAAAATGCCTCTGTAGGATGACACTGCAAAATCCTGTGCTTTCTTGAGATACAGCTAATGCCATGGATTGTATTGCACTTTTCTTCACAAATTTTAAATCCAGCAACAACAGTGTGGATGACTAGAACCAGTCTCCTTTGTTCACACCAGGTCACGGGTACCACAAAAAAAACAACCATCAATCCTCCCGTCGGATTCCACCACAGTCCTGCACTAGATCCGGACAGATTTTGTCAATACAAGGTCTTTGTAGGAACTCATGTGGCTAAAATTCTGCACTTGTCTGAGTCGGAGAGCTAAAGTTATCTAGATTTGCAGATTAATCCAGCATATTAGTGGTTTAACCCTGGAGGAGCTAGCAGACCTACACCGATGGAATCACGGTTCTTCTTTCACCAATCGCAGGTTACTGGCCCATCATGTTGTCCACAGATCATGAGCCTGATGACAGTGTGTCCAAAAAGCCAGTTTTTGTTGGTACTGCTTTCACATGTAGCTACACCTGGTCCACTGTGTCCCTTCATGGGGATGCCAAGACAAATACCAATTCACCTTGTGATGCAGCTGACTAATTCACTGCAGAGAAACTACTTCTGGCTCAAGTTCAGACAGGTTTGTTTTGATTTGACCTCCTAGACCTCCTGGAGAGTTTGTACAATGACACCTTGATGTCTTTATGACATTGCCCAATGTGGCAAACCATGCAGGCTTCTCTCTGGCAATGGTACCAACTCCACTGGAGGGGACCACAAGTTACAAGAGACATTGGCTGCAATGGCTCTGCATCTGCAGGCGCAGTTGGCTGAGCATCAGATACAATTCTGCTTCAACCCTTCAAGTACTCCCCGATTTGGGAAAGGGAAGTGGAATCTGTGAACACAGCTCGCGAGGTCACCCACAAGGAACAGACAGTGCCAGAAACCATGCTGTCTCATCGAGGTAGATTATTCCAAACAAACCGCTGTTGTTGCTTCCATAAACATAAAAGGCATCACTTACTGTGATGCAGAGGATACTTCCCGGGAAAGACGAACCCCCTCATAGGTGTTTAGAATAGCAAATGTAAAAGCTTCCACGAACTGGTTATAAGTTGAATCACTATATTTTTGGTATCAATAGGTGATAGAGAGTAGCAAAATGGACATTATTGCATAAAACAAGGCCCCCACTGCCCCCTTCCAACCCACTCATACAGACATGATGTCACATGTGATAATGTAAATTCAACATCTGTTCCCTTACCAGAAACATATTGTCTTTATTGGTGGCAACTACAATGAAGTGAGTTGACTGCTTGGAATAGTCTCAGGTTCAAAAGATAAAAGATGCTGATGCAGATGGTGTTATTTTCCTGTGTGTTTCTTGTAGCATGAGGGGAATTTACAGTCGAACAATCTGGCCATGGTGTGGTACAATGATCCTTTGTTCACTGGATAAGTGTTTACATCTTGCTGTGGGGTGCTGCACTGGCTCAGCTCTGAGATAGTTATCATCCAATAATCACAGACTGAAGTTGGCCAACCCTAGGGTGGTCCTGGCATAGTACCCTAACACTACATGCCACAGTTTCATTGACCTTGTCTTCATTTGGTCCACAGGTGACACTGTCCAGATCGATTTGAGACCCATCTACACTGCATTTGTTGTAAGCCACCAAACACAACTGACAAGTCAGTCACAATGGTCAGACCGCAGAGGAAGACATTCTCTTCACTTATGTCCACTTTCCCCATCTTTGCCCACTTGGACAACACAGAGTGGAAAACTGTCAGAGGATGGCAGATGACAAGTGCCATGGTACAGTGCAGACAATGTTCTCTTTGACATTTAATGAATTGTTGTGTCACCAACAAACACAGACGAGTAGACTGGCCTACCTCCAAAGTGCATTACAGACATCCAGACCGCACTCCAGATGTGGGTTCTCTGTGGTGACATTACTCCGTATGCGAGGCAGGTTCCAGCGTACATCGCATCCAAGCCAAGGCACCCGGGGAAACTGATGAGTTCTGGTAAGACCCAGACCAGGCAGAAGGGTGAGTCATGTTTGGCATGAAAGTTTTCAAGACTACACTTTTAAGAAAGTTTTGCATGGACCCTAGTTCAATATCCCAGTGTCTATGTAATTACTCTCCTTCAGCATCTGCGACCACTAATAAATTCAACATTTGGCTTTGAATCACAAACACAGTAGAGCTAAGGTTCTTACAGATTTTTGTTACATATAGTGTGAAGTAAAGCACAGATTTGGAATGTAGCTTTTATTATAATGACTATCATTACTCAATTTATCTTATATTTGTCTGTTTCATGGAGCAATGCGTATTAGATAAATGAGCTTACAAACATAAAAACTAAATATTACGATTGAAAATAAACTGTCCGTGTACCATAACCATGCATGGTTATGGTATTCGGACAGTCATTAGGTGCTTGGGAGGAGCACCTCTATGAGCCAGGTTCTGTGTGTTTGTTTGTTTGTTAATTCATGTGTAATGCTTTTTGCCATGCACAGTGCTTAAGGGAATTGCAATATGCACTGGCCATGCGCTTGTTCACCAGGCAGTACGGTAGGTCAAATAAGCATCAACCAACTCATGGCTGGTGCACTGAACATCCACATACCTGGAAGTAGTTCAGTGATTCTCTTATTACTGTAGTGGCTGAGTCAATGCCTGAATTAAATATTTGTTCGGCGATTCACTGTGCTACCACAGCACTTTGGTGTTAACAGGTAGAGATTTTAAAGTCAACGTAGTTTCACTCCAATCACGCATACCCCAAGCACCTAAAAAGCGCAAGCACACTTTTTTCAACTTATATGGAATATTTTCAAATGTCTAGTACATCTATATTTCATTCTGAACTATACAAACAACAAGAAAAACAAGTCATACAGTTGCAAAAGATAACTGGTACAGATGCAAAAGACTGGCGAACATGGCTACAGAGTCAGCATTGTGACTAGTATAGGCTGACAATAGATAACAATATTTTTAGAAAGGAAAAATGCATAACAAAGGGATCTTGGATAATATTTCCCCTGTCAAAAGTGAGCCATGTATCGGTTTTTGTGAGCAAACAATTACGAAATTGATTTGGCACAATCTGTAAACTGTCATCATTATTACAAACACCATTTCTGAATCTGTACAATGGTTTCCATTGCATATGAATTAAAAATGTGTGTGGGTGGCTTGACTCGTGGGTGGCTTGACTCACCCATGCCATATTTTGCCCACACTGACACATGCACCACCCAAAATTCCCTCTTATGCCTCTATTCATATCTCAACAAAAAAGCAGTGTTGGCCGAGTGAAGCAATGACATAATTCATAGTGAAAATTATGCTAGTGTGTTTAGAGAATGTTTGATCTTGAGTTTATCAGTATGTTTCTCAGGCCTTCTTTAAGACTCAGAGGCACGCTGATCCGGCATTGTGCCACCAAAGAGCGAGGGAGAGAGTGCAGGCCTTCAGCAGAATTCACGGGCAATACGAGATGCTGATGAAACCGGCTTTCAACATCTGCGAGGGTGTACAGCAGCAGACATGTTTCGGACACCACAAGCATTAAGTGAGATGTTAACAACATGCTGATGTGGTTCTATCAAGACATGTGAAAACTGAATAAGTAAGCCTCCGAAAAGTCAGCATTCCCATGCATTCCACAAACCTGAAACCAGCCCTGAAACCATCAAGGAAAAAATACATGTGAAGTTCCTACTGCTACAGATCAAAGATACATACACCATACGTCTAAGTGAAATTCACTTAGGATTAGGTTTGACCCATTTCTCAGGGCTCCATTAAGTGCACTGACACTCAACCTTTCATTTCTGATAGGCGCACTAACACACTTCCTGGACATTGTTATAACTTCCTTATGTCCCCATAACGGATCCCTTGGTGCCAGCTCTGTGGCCAACAGAGGGGAGTGTACCGCATGTAGTCAGCACTTTAGTTTATTTAGCGTGTGCTCTTAGTGTGTGAACATGAATCAGTGGCTTTTTTTCATGAATACCCACGGAGGAAAGAATGTGATAAACTGCCCCAATCTATAGATAAGCTGGCAAGTTCTCACACCAAGTCAAAGCGGGTCACACCCTCTAAGGAGACACTTGCCAAAAATCTGCCTTTTCAAAACAATCAAGAGGAACTGCCACATCCACCTTGGGAACCAATTGAGGCCCTAATCAATCAAGAAATGGGCCTCTGTAATCACAAGCAGCTCTCTCTCTCTCTCTCTCTGTCTCCCTCTCTCTGCCATGTTAAGTGCTTAGGGGAAACTTGGAGTACAAAAGTCCTTCAAGTTTTACAGAATCCTAAAATGGAGGGGTGGGGGGGTGGGGGGGCAAGAATGACAAGAACAGAGAATTGACCGACTTGTGCCACTGAGATCGGCATGTCAAGTAGTTTCAGTTACAGCAATGACAAAAGCAACAAAATGGTTCCCATCTGAAACTTAGCGATAAAATAAATATTATTGCAACCTATCATTTTTTTAATGGGGGACATTAATCTTTGATGTCAGTTGCTGCTTCAAAAACTGCTGCAGTCTGTCAATTTCCCAAATCACTGTGCACATTAGGTAGGATAATGCTCCAGTTTTTTTGAGTTTTTTTTATTCTGCCTGGAGAAAAAGTTTAACCAAGGGACATGAGCACCAGGTAGTGGGTAATGACTGACAAACCATACATTAGACCTGGTCAGATCACTTTCCTACTGGCACTGACATCATGTTTATCCACCAGAGAGAAAACGTCAAATAGACACTGACAGCATAGTCTCCAAGTATGCCAATGTTGAATCACGGAGCTAAACTGAGCACTGGGTTAAAAGTCCTGAATTACATTTTTATCTTCCTTGACTGGCATGACAATAATATTAAATAATGAGACAACCTAATCAAGCCATTGTTATAGTTGGCAAACTAACAGAAAAACACAAATTACAGGAATGGTCTATCATTCACCATCTTTAATAAAGGCAGGCTTGACATAAAATTCCCAGGTGCAACTGATTGATGACACCAGGGACGGCCATTACACTCAAGCCAAGCTAAGTACTGTAAAGTGGACAATTTCATGGCATTTTCAATTATATATATATAAAAAAAATCCTGGGACACTGAACTCACAATGCAACATTGGTTAGTGCACAGTACAGATATTACCCTGCACTATACTGTTGGATTATGAGTCATTATCATAGTAAAAGAGCATTTCAATCCGGGCAACAATAACTCAGACTTAATGGCACCTAATTAGAGATAACAGAACTGAATCATGGCAGGCAGATTCCAGTATCAACAAAGTAAATGATGTCCATGAACCTTGTGTAAGCATTATAGACAGGGAGGGTAGATAAATAAGTTCTGAGAAGGAAAGAAATGCTACGAAAATGCTGCATCCTTCTATGGCAGATAAAAACATGAAAAGAGCAAAGACCTGCATCAATATCAAATAAAGTGATTTTTTTTTTAGATATGGCCAGTTTTTACACAGCTTAAGTGAGCCATGTAATTCTTTCGATGCAGGCCGACTACTTTCATCAAACCTTTGCCAAGTCTGTCAGCTCTTCTGTTTCTCAGCATGATCCAATTCATTTGTATATTACAGTGAATTCAACAATGTTGGAGGTCTTGATGGTTATGATGAAATGCCAATCAAACCTTGACTAACTAGATGAATGCTTAACGGATGGATTTTGCTTGGGCTGCATTCTCATCTGGTTGTGTTTTAAAGCCCTTAAATCTCTTGATTTGAGCATTGGACTAAGCAAGGGGATACTCAAGTGAACTGTATTTACATCACTTGCAAATACATGATTAGCAAAAATGATCACACATCCCACTTTGTCAACAATATAAGGCTCCAACCATCCGGATCAGTTTACCCAGCTGTGCAGACACCCCAAAAACCTTTTCCCCTGGGTTCTTAGACTAAAACTAAAATGCCCATTTAAGTTGCTTTACATAACGATTGCACAAAAAAACCTCTAAACCAGGGGGAATGTTGGAGTTTCACGCTGTAACCGAGTCAAAGGTATAGTGTTTGAGGGTGTTTAGGTGACGCTTGGTAAACAATGACAACAGAAACATACACAATTACGTGATTACATTGTAATGGACATTTGAGACAGACGTCTGTCTCTGACGTCTGAAACTGGACAACAGTGAGAGGAGCTGGTAGGGAGGCATGTCTCTTGGCTCGAAACAACTATCCCACAAAACAACATAAATACCAGCTCTGATCTGAGGGTGCATTTAAGCTGTCAGGAAGCCCCATGAGGACTGAAATAACTGCTGCAATAACTAGCCTACTCATTTTTCGATAATTATGCAATAAAAGCATCTCTCTTATGTGTTTCTTTTGCCAGCAATTCTATAGTTATGAGGAGAGGAGTGATGTATGAGTACAGCCTATAAATATGGAGCCTGAGTGACAGAACGTCTCTATTGCCACTGACTACATTTACTACATTTACAATAGTCTGTACTCTTAATATTATAGTACTCTTAATATAAATGTGAAAATACTTAAAATCTAGCTCATACGATGTTCAAATGTAAACATCTCAGTTTAATTATGTTACCTCAAGTATTTTACTTTAAGGTTATAACATTAAACATTATGGAATAATGCAATATTAGTGAAAGGATTAGAGGTTTGTTTGGACATGTATTGTACATACTGTAGAATAATCTGAGAAAGGTTGAAAATCAGTAATTTTACAATTTGCAGCCACAAACTAATAATTAACTATTGTATCTACTATATGTGATAAATGTAAAACAAGATGAGTTGTTAAAGTTTGCCTCTACTATGTTTGAATATATTCAGCCCTCACACCTGTTGAGTGGCATACAGTGGTTATACGGATTATCACTTTAAGTAATGGTATTTACCATGCAAATGAGTTTACACCAAGGCTTCTGCATGACAAATTTCTACAAACACACAGCAAATGAAAGAACTACCATGTGATACCATGTGAAATCAACCACCTAAAACATGATAGGACAACATTTCTGTCTTTAAAAGACATGCTCCTTGGTAGTACAGGACTCCTTTCACAGACAGTGTAGTGATCTGTACTGGGCACAACTGGGAAAAATAGAACTGTCAGTTGTTGATCCTGCTGCTGTAAAACTTCAGTGCATGACCCCTTATTTGCTTTTCTCTGAACAAGAAGCCATTGTCTCTTTGTGCCCCTTTGGCAGAGAATGCAAGTTGATGTTCACTTATGACTTGGAAACCAATTGAGTATAAAAAGAGTTACAAAAACAGTTTCTCAGAAAGATGAAAGAGTCACATGGAAGAATACTCAGGAGAGGTCCGGAGCAGAGTGCTTCAGATATGCAAGGCGAAATGAAGAACAGGAGCAGCTGTTGTGCTTAGCATCTTCTGACCACAGAGGTGGACAAACTGTTTATTTTATGTTTGTTTCCTTGTTTTTTCATCACAGTATGTCCTGCATATGCTGTAATACTGTCCCAAGGGAGGATAATATACTAACGTGTCTTTTTGACAGAATCACCGACAATATACAGTGCAGCAGTTGCAGTGCAGAGCTGATTAGTGGTTAACGGCTCTGAGAAAACCGCAGGCCGTGAAATGAAGATGAAAGGTGGTGTAATAAGGAAGTGCAGAAATACCTCACAGTTCTATACCTCTGTGTTTACATAGAGGTATAGAACTTTATTTAGTGTTTGCCTGATTTTCTTTTCATCTTCCCTATCTCTGATATTTTGCCAATCTAAAACTGTCCATTTGACACGGGTCATAAACGCAAACGGGACTGTCCTGTGCCCATTGTCTGTTCTCTCCACAAGGAAGGCAGGACATTCCCTGGGCAGCTGCTAAAAATCGCACGCCAGGTCGGATGTTTACCTAGACTGAGATCACATCAGATAAAACGCTGGCCCTCCCTGTGCCACAGTCTGGAGTATCACTAACACAGCACAGCCATGCTCTCTTTGAGGATGTACAGCAAGAGCCTTTCAAATGCAGATTCCCACCTGGGTGTAGAGAAGTCTAACTTCAATAAAAATTCCACAAGCCCCAAATCGATGAACCCCCTTTGTTCTCTGCAGCCCTGTCTTTCTTTGTGTCAGTTCCAAATTTACACAACTTTCCTCCACAAACTGACTCCCCCAAAGCGAAAGTATTTTGCTGGACTGAGTGCCTTGCATTTCTTCATGAATCTACTTCTATTTTCCCTAACTTGCACTCAAGTCTGAACCAGGCTTTTTAGCTTTGGTGCAGCTTAGAACAGTATACAGAGGCATCCTAAACATTTCAAGCAGAAATGTGTCTCAGGGCATTTTGAGAT
This sequence comes from Centroberyx affinis, assembly GCF_046629955.1. NCBI lineage: Eukaryota > Metazoa > Chordata > Actinopteri > Beryciformes > Berycidae > Centroberyx > Centroberyx affinis. Next base: position 223,246 of record NW_027280280.1, read on the forward strand.
TAAGATATCTTTTCGTTCAAGCGTGTTAAAGAGTCTGTCAGTGACTGTCTGATCTGTGCTACACTTATGTTGATCAAGCTTATCTGATTAAAATAACAATAATACTAAAAAATATGCCTCTCGAGTATTAGAGCGAGAAACATCACTATACAGTACATGAAATGCATAAGAAGTGTTTCACTTATGGTTTGAGGCAGTTATAGAACAGAAAAGTCATAGAAAAGAGCCACACTGAAAGCAAGAAAGAAAGCAAGAAAGAAAGAAAGAAAGGTGAGGCATACGCTCAATGTTGAAGCATTTCACAAAAAATAAGATGTGGCTCATTCCAAACATGTTAATACAGTGTGAGAATATAATATAGAACTAACATCTAGGTGGAGAAGTTTCTTTTTCTTCTCAAGATGAAATTATTCAATTAAATTGTTGGCTGCCTCACACATCCAAGCAGGCAAACAATGCACATCACAACACAATTCCTACTGTTTTGTGAACTTGCCTCACATGTGTCTCTCACTTAAACCACACAGACAATTCTGCCACTAGAATCATCATGAGAATCTGGGTCCATGGTTGTTTAACCTATATTTCTAGTCATCAAAACATATTTGCCAGCGTAGATTAATGTGGTATTGCTTTGGCAGTTGTTCTCTTTTTGTTTTATACTAATTATGACTGCTGACCGTTATGATGTCAGTCTGCTGTAATACAACAATGCTTACTAATGTCAAATCTGCAAAAGCTTTGCTTGCGGAAGGTCATTTTTAAAGACCTTTTTGAAGTCCACCATTGTTCTTTTTTGTAACAGATGTAGGCTTAACGAAAAGTTTTTCTGCACCAGTTTGGTTTGGTTGCCATTAAAGTCGCACAGAGCTGGAAAGAATCCACAAGCTACATTAGCCATGAGCAGAGACATGACAAGGTGATTTGTGTTGTGGATTCACTTTCACAGCAATGCAAGATCCTTCACAGGATGCGACTGCATTATGAAATCCATACAAATTGATTTTGTGAGCCATATGGATCTGTCCTTAGTGATGAGGGGTTCATACACTGTATCATATATATTGGATTTGGAATCGAAATCTGAAAATGCCGGAAAGGTTAGAACTTTATAGGAGCTTGGTCTTTTACTTGATTGATTTTGCATGGGGGATTCCTTAATAAAACACAGACGGAAACATAGACAACTGCAAAAACGAACAAGAGTAACTCCATGCAGACCTTTTTTTATATATCTTTGTCTGACCTTAACACAAATTACATGTCATACACTTCAGCTTCAATTGATGCCGTCCCTTCACTGATGAGCCTTCCAGATCACATCATCGCTGTCTGCATAGTACTCCCCAGTGTAATACTCCAAACAGCTGCCAAAAAAGCACCAAACAAAATGGATGATCACAGACTCAGACACAATACACTCCAGGCTTTGTATGCAACCTCCAATGGTCAAACCAATGGTAGGTTATGAAAATGATAAGTTGCACAACAACTCATTAAGCTAATTAATTACTCAACGTATACATTAATTCTGTCTGTTTGTTTCTCTGTGAGTCCGTCCACCAAGATATCTTTGCAGCTGTTCAAGACAGAGCCGTGACCAAGATGCTCAGTCCTGGATCCATGACCTTGATTAATTTGTGAAGTTGAGCAGGGGAATGTGCGATCATTGTGCAAGAACATGTGGTTTCTTTCTTTGAGAATCCAGACACAGTTTACACCTACCTGTACACTGGTCTGTACAGATTTTTATCTTGTGCAGTCAATCTTGCATCTTATCTGGTCAGACTGTTGAGCGGCCAGAGAAGTTATCAAAGAAGAATCTACAGATTCAGCTGTAGCACTAATTGCTTACGATAAAAGCTGTTAGCAGAAAGTGAACTCTACTCTGGGTTGCATTATGGTTAAGTTAGCTTTCAACAGGTGGGCGCGCCTGAGATCTATTCCAACTATACTGGTGGAAATCCAAACATTTCCACCAGGCCAGGAAGAGATTTCCTGTGCCAGCATTTTCTGAAAAAAACAAAGGCATGAACCCAGTCCTTAACATCCAAACTCAATTTGTAACATAATTAATTCAATCTTTTTGTAAATTTCTCACACTCCAGTGCATGTGGGCTCGCAGTAACTAAGGTTGCACTAAACAGCTGTGCTGATGACTATTTTAGCTGGCAATAAAGTTGATGAAATGTCTGCAGGACTCCTGAATCTCTCACTTTCACCAGTATTTTAGAAAACAGATAGCATTTTGATAAGTGGCAGCTGCGTGGATGCTTGGCGGTAGCAGCACATCTAGAATGCGTGCAAAGATGTGTTATAGATACACACAGAAACACACGCTCATAGACAAACACACAATCTTAAACATCTAGATATAATTATTAATGTTTGGTCAGTGCATTAAATTCATCAATGAG